>NC_035438.2:22992118-23292118 GCF_002127325.2 Helianthus annuus | reverse complement strand
AGTCTATGCACCAGTTGCACGTCTGGAAGCTATTCGGATCTTTCTGGCTTATGCCTCATTCAAAGGATTCAAAGTTTACCAGATGGACGTCAAAAGTGCATTTCTACATGGTGTGGTTGAAGAAGAGGTATATGTCGAACAGCCTCCAGGTTTTGAAGATCCTGTCCATCCCGATCGGGTTTGGTTGCTCAACAAAGCTCTATATGGTCTTCATCAAGCGCCACGAGCTTGGTATGCAACCTTATCTACATATCTGCTGGAGAACGGTTTTCGAAGAGGTCTTATCGATTGTACTCTCTTCATCAAAGAACAAGATGGAGATCTTCTTCTGGTTCAGGTATATGTTGATGATATTATTTTTGGTTCTACTAATGATGTTTTGTGTAGGAATTTCGAGCGCATCATGCAGGATAAGTTCGAGATGAGTGCTATGGGGGAAATGAATTTCTTCTTGGGCCTACAAGTGCAACAAACGGAGTCTGGGATATTCATCCATCAGACTAAATATGTTGGAGACATCTTGAGCCGATTCCAGATGTCCGATGCAACGCCCATTGGTACCCCATTGCCAACTAATCACGGAATAACTCCTGATTTGAAGGGTGAACCTGTTAGCCCTTCATACTATCGCGCGATGATCGGATCCCTTATGTACCTCACAGCATCAAGGCCAGATATAATGTACCCAACATGCCTACTTGCCAGATATCAAGTTAATCCGAAGGCCTCACATCTTGCAGCTGTCAAAAGGATTTTTCGTTATTTGAAGGCTTACCCCGACACCGGTCTGTGGTATCCTAGGGATAATAACTTTGACTTGGTCGCATTCAGTGATTCTGATTTTGGCGGATGTAAAATCGACGGCAAATCCACAACGGCTGGATGTCAGTTTTTAGGAAATCGCCTAGTCACATGGCAGTGCAAGAAGCAGACGTGTGTAGCTACATCAACATGCGAAGCTGAATACATTGCTGCCTCAAGTTGTTGCTCACAAGTTCTTTGGATCCAACAACAATTGCGGGACTACGGTTTTGAATTCCTAACTACTCCTATTTACGTTGATAATTCTGCTGCTTTAGATATCACTAAAAATCCTGTGCAGCATTCAAAGACCAAACACATCGAAATCAAATATCACTTCATACGTGATTGCTTTGAGAAAAGGCTAATCGATGTTGTTAAGGTCCACACCGATGACCAACGTGCCGACTTATTTACCAAAGCTTTTGACAAATCTAGATTTGACTTCTTATTATTGGTAAATGGCATTAAGGTCAAGCAAGAGTAAACCAACATCGGAAAATCATTTTTGTAAATATCTTTGTGTGTTTTTAAATTTATCTTAGTTTGTTGATTTTAGGGGGAGTAAATTCAAAAATCGGAAAATACAAAAACACCGAAAAATTTCAAAAACACAAAAACAATAGAAAATCAAAAATGAGTTTCCTGGAGAGCAAAAGAGAAAATGATAGTACATCAGTGGTCTATCCAAACCTCTTTTAACCTTAAATGAAAAGCGATAAGCAGCTCTATATAAGATGTATCGGTAGGCTCACAATCATTTTAAAGTGTGCAGGGTGATATAAATCTTAATCGACTGAAGACCAGGTGGGAACCATTCATTGGCATATGGTCTTAGTACCGAAATTTCGTTTGATAGATTGCCGAGGATCTGAGATATTCGGTCTTTATGCTGCTTATCATCTGGGTATCATGGTTGTATCTTTTACCGAAAAATAACGGGGACGCAAGTCTAGATCTTCCATGATACTATACATACGTGTACATATATACATACTGCATTCGACCTCAATAAGTGATAAACAATCACATGTCCAAATCAAATAAGTGATAAAATATCACATTTATCCGGGTATCAAGTTCGTCTCTCTGCTGTACGGAAGTACTGACCTGTTCACGGACTTGCACCTGTGCCCTCATGCATACGAAAATCAAGTTCCTCATCAATAAGTGATTATATCACAAAGGGCTTGTTTTCAAATCAAAATAAGTGAGTATCTCACAATTTATACGGTCAAACAGATGATAATCGGTATACTCACCGGTAAGATGAACTCTCGTGCATACCTTGATACGGGAATGTGTCGTGATGTGGATGAACACCGGTCGGTAAGTATAAATCATACCTTAACGTATCCCCTCGCCATGATTACATCTGATAAGTTGAGCTTAAGTGGACAACAATACCGATAATTGTTATAGGATGCTTATCTTAATGTTAATTAACTGAACAACAAGAGTGTTTTGGCATGACCGTACACTGATATGATTCTCTTACCCTCGAAACTCGCAAAAAGAATGTTTGTATATATTTATTTATTTACTGCTTAACTTTTATTGTTTTTCTTTTAAACAGTTTCGTCGTTTGGTGCATATCAGCACGACATTAGCGGTGATGTCGTTTGATAACACTCAAAGGATATTAAAATTGTTGTCTTTTAATTTCAAAAACACACCTAAAATCTGTGTTTTAATATAAACTTTATAAAAGCCAAAAAGATTTTCTTTCTACTTTATTTTCGATCGTACGATGTTGGAGCTCGAGTCTTCGTTACCTGAAACCTGACTGAAAACCAAACTGACTAAATCTTCATAAACGGTCGAAATTTGCATGGTTTTGAAAGTTAAAGACTTAAATTGACAAATTTATTAAACTTTCAAACTGTCGGACGGTGTTTGATTGTGACATGGTCATTCGTGTGTCATTTGCTTATACTATGTTCCAAGCAGTTGTTCTCATTACGCGTTTAGATTTCTTGCATGTGCAGATTCTAAAGGCTAGGAGAACATGGTCGATGACAAGCTTTGGAATGAAGACACGACGAGAAGGCGCTCAACTGATGAAGATGATCGAGTAGCCGCTGACCATCCTCAACACCACAAGGATCTCACTTCATAAAGATAAAGTCCATTCACGAGCATAACTCAAGGGGGAGCTTATGTTAAGGGGGAGTTTGTCAACACACTTCCTACATGATACGGGTAGTTTGTTGATACACTCTCTGCTTTCAAGACGTGAAGACTTTGAAGATCCTCCGACATTGAAGACTTGAAAGGACATCAGAGTTTTGGTAACTCGAAGACCAAAGACCGTCGAAGTTCAAGACGAGTCTGCAATTATAGAAGATAAAGACAAAGCTACAGCCAAGGGGGAGTTTGTTGGTGCACTTGTGTCTGTACTTTGTCTGTATTCGGTCTGTATGTAAACGATGTCCTAAGTTAGTCTGTAAGTTGACCAAGTCAACTATCCTCCTAGTTTGACTTGGCCAACAGTTGGAATATGTTTGATATGTGTGTCGATGTCGAAGGATAGACTCGAAGGATTCTGTTGATCCTTCGAGGTGATCGAAAGATAGGCTTCGAACAATAGACCTCGAAAGGTGATCTTTCGAGGTCCTTGCTAATCCTTCGAAAGCTTTCTATCCGAAAGATGATCCTTCGGACCATCTATCGGATCCTTCGACCAGACATCATGGGCTGGGTATATATATACCCATGCAGTGTTGAGTTTAGGCAGATGCACACAGACAATAGATAGAGAGCTTGAGAGCATTCTGCTGGAAACACACACACACACACTTGAGAGTTTACATCTTTGGTTTTGTAAACATTGTGCTTGTAACTGTAAACCTTCATACGTATTAATACAGTGGTGTTAATCGGTGAAATCTTGTGTGCTTGTTTCTCTACTTGCTTCATCCCGGTTTGCCTACTAGCTTGGATTCCGCACTTGCTAGTGGGTTAGTATAACAAGGTTTAGGTTGTTCTCGATCCTCCGAGAAAAGGGACCTACATCCACTAAGTGTGTGTTGTATGGATTGAAAGATGATGATGGTCAGTGGCGGACTTACAATGTTAGTAGGGGTAGCACGGGCTACCCCTCAACCCCGTCTCCGTAGTGTAAAAAATACCCCTTAACTCCGTTTTCGTAGTGTAAAAATACCCCGCAACTTCGTCTCCATTATACAAAGGATACCCCTAGTCTAAAAAATAAAAAAATAGGATACCCCTAAATTTTTGGGCTAGTTCCGCCGGTGATGATGGTTAGTGGATTCTGATTTGGATTTGTTACGATCTTGTTTAATTCATTTATGGTGGCACCGGTGGTGCACGGAAAAAGAAGACGGTAGGTTGCAAGGGGTATGTGTGTATTGATTTGGGTTTGTTTCGGCCGTGTTTGAATAAACAGTCATTACTAAAGGATGCTAGACGTACGATTTCCTCACAAACTTGAGGGTTAGACCCACTATTAAAGTATATTTTACCTTTCAAATTGTGGGGATATATTTATAGGTGTATTTAGACACACCCATTACCAATATCATGACTACTCGAAACTGAGATGAAATTCAAAACATGATCACGCGGTACCACACTTGTGTGAATTAGTCTAAATGAAAATTGAAATAAGAATTACATTAAATTTTTATTTAATATTATGATAAACTATTAGCACATAAAAATACTTTTTTTCTAGAAAGGGATAAGGAGAATTAATTAACCCCTAAGGGGGGTCGGGGTGGTCCGTGATGGCCACCCCATCACGCGTGAAACAATAACGAACACCGGCGCCACCTTGTGCATAACGCGTTATTTTTTAAACGCGTGGAAACGGTTACGCGTTGGAAAGTTTGAAAAATTCGAACGTTGATTGCTTTTTGACCGTTGAATAACGGTTAAATTCAATAAAAAAAACCTTTAAACCCTTTTATCTATTTATATCTCCATTTTAAACCATTTTACACATACCAATCTACATCTTTAAACCATTTTAAACCCATTTCACACAATCTACATCTTTCTCAAATGGATTTCCCTACGGATTCGACGTTTCCGATGTCTAGCGATAGCGATAGCGATACCGATACCGAGTCGTCTTCCGACAATGAGACGCTAAAATATTTTGTGTCGGTGTATAACGAACTTGATGCTGAGTCGTCCCGCCCAAAGAAGAAGATGGTAGACCGTGATCGTATACGTGCCAACGAAGTGTTAATAAGCGATTATTTTGTGGAAAATCCGCTCTACAATGCCGAAACGTTTAGAGATCGGTTTCGTTTACCCAAAGAATTATTTTTAAAGATTGTTGGAGACATCGAAGCAAGCGAGGAATGGTTTCAAGAACGTTACGATACGAGGGGCAAACCAAGTTTCACGCCGATACAAAAATGCACGTCCGCCATTCGCCAACTAGCGACAGGTAACCCTCCCGATCAATATGATGAATACCTAGCTATGTCGGCCAGAACTTCACGTGAATGTTTGTAATTTTTTTGCAACGCGGTCATTAAGTTGTATGCTAAAGAGTTTTTACGTAAGCCGACGAGCCACGACATCTCACGTATTTATGCCGCACATGAGGCTAGATGGCATTTTCCCGGGATGCTCGGTAGCATCGATTGTACACATATCGAGTGGAAAAATTGTCCAAGAGAGTTGTGAGGGGCGTATGTTAGGGGAGACATCAAAAGACCAACCATCATACTAGAAGCGGTGGCGACGAATGATTTATGGATTTGGCATTAGTATTTCGGTGTTCCAGATTCAAACAACGACATCAATGTGTTGCACATGTCGCCGTTGTTTCAAATCGTAACGGATGGTACCGCACATTCCACTCCTTTCTATGTTAACGGTCGACATTACAAACGAGGCTTTTATCTTGTGGATGGTATCTACCCGTCATGGTCTGTTTTTGTGAAAGCTCCCTCATTTCCTATCGAGCCTAAAGAAATCGTGTTCAAAAAATTGCAAGAATCGGCAAGAAAAGATGTTGAGAGGGCATTTGATGTTTTAAAGGGTAGATGGTGTATACTACACCGACCGGTTCGTGCGATGAACAAGAAAACAATACATAGCATGGTGTATGCATGTATCATATTGCACAATATGATGATCAAAGAAGACGGACGTGCAATATCCCCGGATTGGGTGCCGGATCCTCCTACACAAGTTCAAGTTCCACAAAATATCCAACAAGAATTGTGGAATGAAGAAACTCACTTTTGGTTGAGATACGATTTAATCGAACTAGTATAGGTTCTCTAGGTTTGGAGTTTCATGATTCGGATGAGGAGTAGGTTTTTTTTTTTTAAATTGTAGTCTAAAATATTTCTATTATGTTAAATTGAAGTAGTATGTTTTAATTTTAATGAAATTTATAATTTTAGTGTTTTATTGTTAATTTCTAATTTAAAATAAAAAATTAAAAAAATTTGTGAGTGATGAAATTCTATCACTAGTGACCACCCCCACTACATTTCTATCACTAGTGATAGAATATTGGGTGATGACATGGCATGAGTTGATTGGATATTGAGAGTGATAGAATTCTATCACTAGTTATTACACTCTTAAATTTATACTAGAATTAACTACTAATTTTGTACCAAAAATGATAGCTTAACATAAGTTCAGAAATAATATAAGCCTTAGTCAACCAATGACTAGGGTAGAACGTACAAAGTCGTTTGAGAAATTGTTTACAACCCAAGAACAACTATTTAATAAGTTCAAAACATAGCGGAAGCTTCAACCAATCGTGTTCGGTTCTTGACATCGCTTGACCGCCATCCGTACGATCCATCTAAGCACCTAGAATCAAAACCTTTGAAATATTAGTTTTGACCTTTTGAACAACACATAAACATGAGGTCCAACATCAAATGATAAAGAAAAGAAATAAAAGTTTGTTTTCTGGTTCCACCGTAACTTACGGTGTCACCGTAAGTTACGGTGAGTCCTGGAAATTTTTGGGGCCACCGTAACACAGCAGTGAACCATCGTAAATCCCTGACCTCTACCGTAATTTACGGTACCACCGTAAATTACGGTAGCACCTGGAAATTTATGTTTTTGTTTGGTTTGGTTATTACACCAAAACCCAAACTCTCGGATTTTAGTTTTCTAGGATGCCAATACGTTAAATCTCGAAATTCTAATATGATATATAATAACCAATATCAACAAGTCAATCTATCACATTCCGGAGTATTAACCATGCCTTACTTGTTTATCCGACCCGTTTGGCTCATCTACGGAATTGCTTCCTTTTGACGACTACCAACGAGTCTAGCCAAGTTTTGACCAATTATTCAATATGACGATAACATCGCCTAATTTCATAGCAACCTTTATTCCAAAATTCAACTATGCATATTATGATGATACAAGTTTACTTAATGTAACGGGTCAAGTTACATACCTTAGCGCACGCCCTTCAACCGTGAGTCACCACCGGCTTGTCCACTCGACGTTCCGGTATCTTGTCCTATAGAGTTCAATTCAAGTCATGTTTAGAACTCTTTTCAAATCATAATACGCATTATACACCGAACATCATGATTATGCGTTTAAACTAGAAATTTCAGTTTTTAAGCCTTCATAGAGGCATTTCAACAAACACTTCATAGGCAGAATTTTTACATGATTAAACTTCACATCTCTAGTTTATCATTTAACCCTATTTTCATATAATTCAACCAATTTATATGTATATTAGCTTCTAATTACTGAAATCACTTCCAGATTGCTAATTTACACTAGATTAACAATCTACTTTCTAGTGTTCATCCAAATACACATAACCCACTAATCACCTACCAAGGTGATTATGGATTCACCTAAAATTTCTTATGATTTCAACTTCTATCAATCTAGGGTTTGTCCTCAGACACTATAGTTGTTCCTCCATCATCATAACACACACATGCATCCCTAATTTCAGATTTTCTTCCAATTCATGAAAATTTCAAGTTGAGAGAAATTCATAAATTTTACATACCTCGAGATCCTCTTGTGATGAGGGTCACGATTCTATGCTCGGATTTTCGTTTGGACCAGATTTAGGCCTTCAATTTGATTGTTTTGTGAAGTTAGGGTTTTGGAATGGGGATGTCGCCCCCCTGCTCCTTCCTGGTCGACCAACACTTCAAATTTTGGAGTGTTTGGTTTGTTTTTAATTAAGTTTCAGATTTTAACAATTAGGGCCCCTCCATTTTGTTCCACATATAGTTTGGTAACTTTTAATCACCTTATAAGCTATTTTTAGACTAGTTAACTAGCTAGGTTAGAATTACTAGTTAGTAAACCCCCATTCATTTACGCTTCATAATTATGATATACTGTTTTATATTTTCGGGGTGTTACACTAGTGACCACCCCTCTCCCCTAAGGGGAGGGGGGGTGGTTCACTAGTGATAGAATTCTATCACTCACAAGCACCAATCAAGTTCCGCCATGTCATCGACCATTTTTCCATCACTCACAACCTTTTTTAGTGGGGGTGGTCATCACTCACCACCACACCCAACAATTTTCCCCCAACCAACAATTCCACTCACAAAATCAACCCATCACGCGTTGAAAATATAACGAAAATGGATTTTCGTTAACATATAACGCGTTATGTAAATGAGGCGGGGTGGAAAAAATAAACTTCCACGCGTTATACTTTTGCCCATCACGCGTTAAAGGTAACCGCCCCGGGTCCTCTAAGTTCAAGATATAATTATCCAGTTTAGTATCGTACTTGAAATATATGCATTGGTGTGATCTTTTGGTGAGGCTTATAATCACTTACAAATTTACGCAAACCAGTGTATAAAGAAGCATGGCCAGAAAGTAGCATCAATTCTGCACTTTTCCGTTAAGCTAGTTATCTCTTACAAATTTACATTTTTCAGTTCTCTTTTCATTTTGACGTTATCTTTTTCTTCCTTTCTTTACTTCCTTTCATGACAATGCATGGGAATAAACAGAGAGCTCACACACGTTTGTGAAAAATTACCCCTTTTTCTACTAAATCTAAAGTCTTCCACTATAATCAACAAAGATCACCACGTTATACTTTTAACAAAGTTAAAGGGATATATCTCTCTCTCTACACACACACACACAAAAACACACACACACACACAAAAACACACACACACACACATATAGTAAAAGTGTAAAATACAATATTCCTTAACATACGATACGTACGATATAAAATTACACACGTTATAAAACTCAAAACCATAATCACATATGTTGAAAACCATAATCACGCATGTTGAAAAACCATAACCATGCGTGATTATGTTTTTTCAACATATGTGATTTATAGTTTTTCAACATGTGTGATTAGGGTTTTAAGTTTTATAACGTACGTTAATGAATATTGTACGTTAACTTTCATTCATAATGAATATATATACTCAGAACAGATGTTAGAAAAGTTAACTGGATTTCATTCATATCTTCGTACCCATGAATATAATGAAAATGTAAGGACATGCAATACAAACCCTCCACCCTTCGTTGCTTTTGTCGTTCCTGTCTCCTTGTCTTTCTTTAGCTTTCTTTTTCTTTCCTTTACTTTCCTTTCTCTCCTAATTTTTGCAGTGGTACCTGATTCTCTTTCACTAATTCCCATTCAAAAACACAATAATATCAAAATGTATATAGTACAGTCCAGATAGATATATATATAACAGACACACATACATACATATATGATCATTATCACATGTCACTCATGTGGCCTTCCCAATGTGAACTCCAGATTGGGTTTCTTGGGAGTTGATGAGATCACTTCTGACAATCTCTCATAATGAAGAACTTTTGAATTCATTTCCTTCTGAAAGATTGTTTGTAATGGAAATTGTATCAAGATATTATTTCAGATAATGAAGAAGTAACATGCATTAGGAGTAAGCGCATGTGTAATTAGCTGGAGAGAATTCAAAGAGGAATAATATTTCTTAGTTAAATTCAAAACGACACAATTTAAATTATTTTTGGGTTCTTTCTTTGCCAGCTTATCATAATTTGTATTGATAATATGTTTGGAGTATATTTATATATTCTCATGCAAATCCTAAAGCTACTTATATCACATAGTAGAATGTATCAAAATAATATATCAGGATTTGTCATCTTATATTATCTGCAAGAATAAATTATAGAACACTTTGTTGATTTTTTAGTTTAAATTGTCTCGAGTGTACTTTGCTGGCTTTAGATTAAAGAGAGCATAATTGACCCTTAAATATTTTGATGATTTGACTCAGCTTTTCAAAAGCCTTGGTCTTTCTTGCTCTCTTTCTTCCCACTTTACATAACATTCTCGTGAAATTTGGAATATATTTATATATTCCCATGCAAAGCATAAAGCTACTTATATCACATAATAGAATGTATCAAAAGTGGTGAAAGGAGACCTAGTCATTTATTAAACTGTATAATCATTAATTCATATCTACCTCAAGAGATGGTATGTTTCCTTCATAATCTCTATGTTCCTCATGCAACCAAGCTTCCCTGCAACAAACATCATATTAACAAATGATATTTTCTTATAAAAGAAACAAGAATGTTTTCAATCAGTGGGAAACCCATGCAGAAATCAAACTCATAAAGAAAGTTATCTTCCATTGTCATGTTTATAGCTAGCTTCTCACTTTTCCTTTAGTTATAAAGAAAGCTAAAACCCAACCCATGTGAAATGGCATTACCCATGCATAAAGCATATAATATAAAGGAAACATATGAAAGTTTTTTAATTAATGGTAACACTTGCAAAAACAGACAGGAGGTAAAAAGAAGGTTCAAAGATACAAGATTTGGCATCCACTAATTTTCCACAAAAGATATTAGCTTTGACACTAAGTTTTACTTGTAGGTCCCACTTAGAATAGCTTTGAAGCCCACAAAATCATAATCATAGGGAAAATTATATGTTTAGATTGGAGATCTCGTGACTTGATTGTAATTAAAAGACTTCCTGTTTTACTTAGAATCTCCTTTTCAAACCACTTAAAAGCAAAACTATTAGCTGTCCAAATATTAAAAGGGGTTGGCTAAACGCACCTCCTCTTTTACTGTTTATACCCCTTTCTAAAATTAACACTTTAAAATTATCAAATTCACCCCCTTTAAAAACCTTTATTTTTTAAAAAATGTTTCTTTTTTTAATTCTCATATTGATAAATTATAGGTATCTTTAGTAAAATAATAAGTAAAATTAATCATTTCATCTCTTATATTAACACTTAAAAAACAATTCATCCCGTACCAACTTATCATGCCTAAACTCTTGGAATATAATAGTTTGAAGGGTAGTAAAAAGAATCGAATAAATTAATATAAGGTCCGACGATGATAACCATTTTGAAGATAAATTCAAATTAAGAAAAGCATCATTCTGATGATAAATATTAAAATATGAATACTGGGCATCACTGATATTATGAATTTATAATATAAAACTACGACTAAAAACATTTTGTATTTATCTATAATTAGTTTATTTGCTCGTGAATTTTTAAGAATGATACAAAAGGCACCGGTGGTCTAGGTGAATTTAAAACAAAACTCAAAACACATAAAATGTTGATATAAGTATGAACGGTGATGATGATTTTGTGTTGAGAAATTCATTTTTTTTAAATTCTATAAATAAAGAGTTAATTATGATATTTAATCACTAACAGATATCATTTTAGAAACTTAAAACAAATGTAAGAAAACAAAATAAAAGGTTTATTTGTATTTAGTTTAAAAGTTAAAGGGAGATATAACCAGTAAAAATAGAAAAATAGGGGGTGCATTTAGCAGCACCCATATTAAAAATATTTATTGAAAATATAATTGGGTTACCCTCTAAAAACACTTTAATACCTTATCATATCTCTAGACCATAATACTATTTCATTAAATATAGTTTTTTTAGTTAAATGCCATTTTAGTCCCTGTGGTTTGGATTATTTTGGCAGTTTAGTCCAAATGTTTGAAACGTTGTCATTTTAGTCTAAATAGTTTCAAACGTTGTCATTTTAGTCCACTGGGTTAACTTCATCCCTTTATTCTGTTAACTAGAAGGGCATTTCGGTCATTTTATATGTAATTCTGTTAACTAGAAGGGGAATTCGACTATATAAAATGATCAAATTACCCTTCTAGCTAACAGAAAAATGGACGGAATTAACCAAGTGGACTCAAATGGCAACGCTTGAAACTATTTGGACTAAAATGACAACGTTTCTAACCTTTAGACAAAACTGACAAAATGGCCCAAAACTCAGGGACTAAAATAACATTTAACTCTTGTTTTTATTTGTATATGTTTTAGAAAAGGGCTAAAGTTAAAATTTTGCCATCAATAATTTTCTTTTACGTCCACATTAAAAGATTTGGGAAACGGGGACCTATTATAATTACTTGTGGGGTTTTAATGGTAACGTTTATTTCAGCACAAAAAGTTTCTTCAAATATTTTAATAATAGAACAGATGTGGTAATAATTTAATAAAATTTCCACCTAGATGAATTGCTCCATAGCCCATACTGATAGTCTTGCTCCTGGTGATCACTAGATCTTCCTCTATTTTCAACTGATAATTCTGCCGTTCTTGTTTTACTTGTGTCGAACATCATATCATCAGAATTTTCGCCAGATGAACCATTCTCGTATATATCAGATTGCCCTAATTAATGGTGGAAAACAATTGTCATGGAGGTAAATCAAAGTACAAGTTATAACTGCGAAATGAAAGTGATGTCAAAGTTCGTAAGCAAAGCTTAACCTAAAGAAGTTGATGCCCGGTCAGTTGTCTTCACGGTTCGGTACATCTGCAACACAAATTGAATGAATATTTAATATCTTGAACAGTTGCTAAATTATTGAATTTAAAATAAAATGCCTAAGAAGAGTAAATATATTCTATCAGTAAAATATATATGCTGATTTTTATACTCTGGTCTGTTTCAACACTCTCAAATATCGCATAAAATAAGCAAGGGATTACTATTTAGTTGTGTCAAAAAGAAATTGCCGAATAATTAAAGATAATTATGAAACAGTACAAAAGTCAAGTAATTATTATTTTGTTATATATTACTACAAGAATTTCAATGAAGCCTATAAAATATGAATGGAGTGTGTGTGTATATATATATATATATATATATATATATATATATATATATTCTTTTAACTTGTTTTCTCCATATGGTATTTAATATAATACATATAAATGCCTATGATAGATCACATATGTAAAATCAATATGTACCAACATATATGAGTAATGAAGGGTACATGGTACAAGTTTATGCGACCGTGCATTGACAATATATATGTATACATACATGTGCATGTATGTTATATACTTACATATACACATATATATATATATAGAGAGAGAGAGAGAGGTGCATGCCTGTACTGCTGTACAAGTGTAAGAGCTGACTTAACTATGGTTAAGGCAGAAACCACATGTGATGGTATACATATACAAACATATCATTGACAAATGATGGCGTTTTTGTACTCTCTCATATCTCAAGTTTCTCTCTGAGAAAAAGGATAAAATTATTAAATTCAACCCCTAACTGTGTAGACTTGTCTTGGGTTGGACCTATGACTGTGTTTTCAATTCCTTGGGGTTTGTCTTACTATAAATCTGTCTTTCTCCCTCTACATATATACACACTTGCACAGAAACATATATGTATATAGTATATAATAATATACAATATCATAAATGTCTAAAGATATGGATGGTTCTTGCTTCTAAAGCAAAATGATGAACTAATAAGCAAAATGTTTACGCAGATCCAGCAGATCTTGTAATAATAGACGGAGAGAAAGAAGTGCCAAGGATTACAGATGCCTATCTCGATCAGCTAATTTTAACAAGCATTTGAAATTTTAATTCCTACCAATTATTTGAAATTAAATAAATAAGTTCTTAATTCCTAATAATGCAAGTGCTTCTCTAGTGCTAAAGTCAAAAAGAAACTAAAAAAATCTGAATCTAGGGTATTTAACTTATTCCAGATTTCACTATTTAGGTGCTCTTGACTGATCTTGAGTATGTACTATATATTTACACAGTAGAAAGACTGCATCTTTCAAAGCACTTATGTTATGTTGAATCAAAACAGAAAGTAAAGATAAAGAAAAGGTTTGAAAATTGTTTAAGAAGCTAAATTTAACCTGCAAGTGAGATTTAACATGTGACAAAGTAAGATCTTTGACGTCCATTAGCTCAAGTACTGACTTGGGTGTTGCTCCTAAAATTGGTTAAAACTGGTCACTAGAAAAAAGTGCAACAACGTATTTATATGAGAAAAAATAACAAGAAGAAGCAATGTAGAAAATACTTTCATGACCACCCAAAAGCTCAACAGCATGGACAAAGCGAGCATGAAGGGTAGTAGTCCACCGCATCCTCGGTGCTCTCATGCAACGCTTAGAAGGGAACCTCATAGACAAGAATCTTGACCTAACAATATTGTTCATATTATTGTCATAAATTGTAGAGCTTGTAGTGGTAGAATTAGTACAAGAATTTAACAAAGGTTGATTTGTCTGATGAGGATGAGAAAGTATTGGGAAGTTAGGAGGGGTATTCTGGTAATTATAAATTGGAATCCCTCTTATGGGTCTCAAGAACCCTAAATCTGAGTTAATCCCAAGATGATGGTTTTGGTGATTTTGGTAGGGGTAGATATTCGATGTGGCCATGTTGGTGTTTCGAGAGATGAAATTGTGGAAGTGGGTTAGGTCGGAAGGAGTCGAGTGAGTCGAGCCAGGGTTTGATAAAGCTAGCCCAAAAGAGGGTTCATGGCTTCTTGTTGAGCCATGTTGTGTGTTTTTGGCATGTTTCCACAAATTTCCCAAATCCAAATCATGGTGTTGGTCTTGATCAGTTGGTGTTGATGATGTTCTCCAAGTCTTTGAAGTGGGTTTGGTGTTGGGTGGACTTATTTGAAGAGAGAGGTCTGGTTGTGCCGGAAAAAGCTCCATTCAACTTACCAAAATCACTTCTCTTTGGATCACCAAAATGTTCAAGACTTGAAGTCTTGAACTAGTGACTAGACAAGAAGACCTAGAGCTTGTTCTTGCTCTAATCTTGAAGGTTCTAGTTAAACCTTTGGTATGGTGGTCTTGTGAGGGTAAAACAGTGATTGGTTTGTTTCTATTATGTGATCTAAGCTCTAAAGATGGTTATGAAGGTTTTCTGTTTCCCACTCAAGATTTCTTGAGATGAGATTTGCTTAATCTATGGTGAGTTAGGAGTAGTTGTGGAGTTGTAGAGAGAGAGAGAGAAAGAGAGAGATGGCAAGGTATTAAGTGTATGGTTGTGTCTTTTATGTGAAGTATATGTGAGAAAATGACACTTGAAGGGACTAGGGAGAGAGAGAGAGAGAGAGAGAGAGAGAGAGAGAGAGAGAGAGAAAGAGAGAGATGCTTTCTTTTATGTGGACGTGGGAGAAGGAAAAGAAGAAAGGGAGAGAAAAAGATGAGAAAGGAAATAAAAGGTAATTACGTTAGAGAAATGGTTCATTCACCCTTTTCCTTTTATTCTTATGTTCTTTTTATATTGAATATCTCATACTCCGCCCTTCTATGAAAATGACAACAAACCTTTATGTTATGTATAACAATAACATTGTACACATAATTAATAATGAAAAGAATAAGTAATAATATTATATGGTTTACAATTATTTGGGAATTTATTTTGCAACTATTGTTTACAATGTGTGGATAAATAGAATTCTTGTGAATTTATTTAGGGCACAAGGAATGGGGTGGTGAGTGGTGATCGGCATATTGCGGTAACATGTGGCAGGCGGGATAGACGACTCCTCCTCCTTCTTGATTACTCCAATTCGGCATGTGGTTAGAGGCATGTCGATTACTCCAATTTGGCATGAGGTTAGTGGCATGGTGGGTTGGTGTTTTCCTAAGGGTGGTGGGAGTGGTGTCGTTGAAACCACTTGACGACCATCGACAATACTCGACATCTCAGCAAGCACCAATACATGGCGTGCGGCAAGTTTGAATCAGAAGCATGTGTTTGGCGAGGGAGGTTAATCAATTGCCACAAGGTGACAGAGAATCAGAGAGGTGGGTCCCTCCCCAAAATCCAACCAATCACATTCTAGTTATTTTTTTTTATTTTAGATTTAATTTAAAAATTTGTTGTGGTATGGGAAGCGTACGAAGTAAGTAACATTTTTTGTGATTTAGCAAGTTGAGGCAAGTGAAAGATAGTAGAAAAAAAAAGCGGATGTGAAGGAAAGAGAGGGGTTACAATGGCACGAGAGGCAAGCAATCAACAACAAATTAAGACAACCAAACTCAGTAAAAAATTTAGTCAGGTTTTTTATAATTTGTTTTTTTTTAAATAGGTTGTGGTATGAGAGGCATATGAACACCTGTGGTTGGTTGACTGTGTGTTCATGACTTCGGCGCCGATTCGAGTCTGCCCCGTTTCCTTTTTACCGTTAAAAAAAATGAAAAAAAAAAGTCAAATACCGGTGAAAACTGTGACAAGTTTGCATGAAAAATAAACACTCCTTGTGGCCTTTGCATAAAATAATGAGAGGTCTAAGTTGTTGAACATTTATACTTGTCATTAAAATAACTATGCTCAAGGTATGATATAAATGATGCATATTATTTATATCATTAGTATTATTCAAATAAATATACAAATAGTGCATATTTTTGTACATTAATTAATATTATTCCAACATTAAATTGAATTAGGACTTTACTAATTAAATAATATATTGATAGTACTGTTGGGGAATTTCAGTTTGCCGAATGATCAGAGAGGCGTGATGTCACTCTCAGATCAAATTATTTCGGTGATTCACCCGAATAATTCAATCGGATACAACTCTGATTTTTGAGAAAATTAACCAGTGTATGTGTTTGCGTGAATCGTCTGAACCAGAGGATTGTGACCAAGAAAACTGTCTACGAAAATGGGATTTTTAGGGGTGTAACTGCCTAGTGGTAGTTATCTCGATTTTCAAACAAATTTGACAAAAAAAAAAAAAAACTGGCTTTTTTATTATTTCGAAAATGTGACAAATTCCAGCTCGACCCCAGCCAGGGCCTCTGCCCCTTGGAACCCCCGTAGAGTACGGGTTCCGCCCATACACTTCGAATTATAATAACTCAAACAAGTGTGCACTCTCGCACCTCCTAACTTGCTTGATGTGTATTATTATTATAGAACATTTCACCGGAAGATAGTCTGATAATTCTAAAAATATCAGAACTTTATTACAAAATTTAAGATGTTGAACTCTAACCTCGTTTAGATGGTATGAAGACACATTTTTAGTAGAGTTATGGAACTTCCTGAATCTAACAGCACTCCTTGGAAATCCAAGTTTATTAAATAAGGACTTTACTAATTAAAGAACATACTAATAGTACTTGAACATATGTGATCAGTACATACATAAATTTGTATGGTAAAATTACGAAAAAAACACATTTTACTCTATATGTGTTTTGGGCAGGGATGTGGTGGCAGGGATGTGGTGGCAGGGATGTGGTGGTGGAGGTGGTGGCATGGATGTGGCGGTGGAGGTGGTGGAAGAAGAGGTCTGCCAAGAAGAGGTTCCAAGAAGACATGGAATCATGTCTGTGTGGTGAAGATGTCTCGCAGACCTTTTTTAATGAAAGGTCTGCGAGAAAACAAACAAGCTGCGGACTCCAAACCTCTGCGCGCGTCTGCGCGGCACAGACATAAGTGGCCAGAAGTGCTTCTGGCAAAAAAATCAAACACCACCTAAGTGACATCAAAACTGAAATCAACAAGCGACCTTGCTCCATATACCAAGTGTGGGGGCCTTGGGCTACTTGCTAGAAGAAGGGACCACGTCTCATTAAGTCATACCACGCACATACGTAATCGACAAAGTAAATAAATAATCATGTTTTACAACCTTCACATAATTAAGGCATGTATGTATACGTACTCATGATTAATATTTAGGTTATTCATGGATATGCATGTACACAGACGTCGTCCTAGCTTGTGTAAATGGATCTGGCCGGTTATCAAACTGATGTAGTTTATCACTAAAAGTGAAATATTAATCTTAACTTAAAATTTTCAAATGTAGTATGCCAATAAATAAAAAGTTGTACATATCATGAAACTAATTAAAAAAATAAATTATGTTAGATAACTTAAGTGGATTTGTACTCATTTTGGCATTTCTTATCATTTAACAATTGTTCCGTATGAATGTGATGGCATGTGAGAGTTTTGTGGCCAAGAAAATGACAAATAGCCGTTCGTGGACTTATGATCATTTGAGCATCTTGCTTGGTCAACATCACAAAAGATACTCATGAATGCATCAAGGGCAAACAGAGAAGGTACGCTAGATGAAGAAACCATGTGGTCATCTATCTTTGAGATATCGAGTAATGTAATCTCACTACCCTAGTGCTCATCCGAAGCCTAATACATGAATTAGCACACCTTGTTAACTCCGAAGACAAAAATCCAAATTGTGGTCAAATGGATGTTGGGTTTTAAATATCCGAGAGAAAAATGAGGTGCCAAGATCTTTAAGAAAAAAATCACCCTAGAGGACCACCTATATCCCCATGCATCAATGTGGTTCCGACTATTGCAAGTCGGTATATCATCAAAAAACAATTGTTTATTAGTTATAAACAAAGTAAGGAGAGCCGGCATTCAGCCTAAAAAACCAAAATGTTCAATAACAACTAATCGACAAAACGAAGCCCATACAACTTTTTAAGTTGTAGAGGAAGCGATGTATGTAGAAAGCACAAATGATTAGGACACAATGGATTAATGAACCCCATGGTTAATACATACGATTGTTTCATTTAAATTTCCATATATGTAAAACGTGTTGGATCAGTTCTGTTTAAATGTAATGGAAAACATGAATAATACCTGTTACAGCAGACAGGCCAGCAGAGAATCCAGTCAGAGATGCAGCCATTGAGTTCGACATGATTGTCAGGATGATCTGGTTCCTCCTTAGGGTGTAAGTTAATGATGGTGATGAAACCGAAAGTAGGGTAATTTCGGTTATGGGGAGAGAGAGAGACGAATTCTTGATGTTATGAGGGTTTGTGATTGTGTAATATGTGTAACCCTTTAACTCTCTAATAAGCCCCTTATTTATACACCCAAGAGGAAACCCAATTAGTTAATAAGGGTAATATGGTCCATCAACAATTACCAACTAATTATTAATAGGTTATTAAATATATTTTGATCTAATATAATATAAATGATTATATAGGCTACAAGATTAAATATTACATTTATATATTTAATCTCACATTCTCCCACTTAGCCAAGTAATCATTTATCATGAGTATTAGGTAAGCCTGGCCAGGAGTTAACACTCATTTTAGCTTTAAACCAAGAACTATAGCAGAGAAATACAGCCGTTGAATCATCATTCGACTCAGGACCCCCATTAATCATACTATAGCCTCAATTTAAAACCTAATAGTTACGATCATAATATTATAAGCCCTTTAGCGTCTGATTTGTATTTATATTTGTCTATATGTCATTACACCGGCAGAACATATGTTAGAGACATACAAAATCAAACTGAGGAAATTTTATTAATTAAAACATAAGCTAGTACAATATGCCATTAAATAAGGTCTTTAGTAAGTCCCATATTCGATACATGTTCTTCGAAAACTTTAGGTGGGAGACCTTTAGTCATCGGATCCGCTAGCATATCTTTAGTACTAATATACTCAATACAAAGATTATTTTCCTCAACTCGTTCACGTACGAACAAATATTTTGTATCGAGATATAAACCAGCTCCAGTCGAACTGTTATTGTTCGAGAAACTAACAGCAGCTGAGTTATCATAGTAAAGCTTCAATGGTCTAGAAATGGAATTAACAATTTTGAGTCCAGTGATCAGATTTCTAAGCAACATTCCATGACAGGTTGCGTTGTAAACAGCAATGTATTCTGCCATCATTGTGGAAGTTGTAGTTAACTCTTGTTTATGACTCTTCCATGAAATAGGTCCGCCTGCTAACATAAAGATGTAGCCCGAAGTGGATTTCTTGTCATCTTTGCATTTGGCAAAGTCAGAATCAGAATAACCTACCACTTCTAAGTGATCACTTCTTCTATAAGTCAGTTTATAGTCTTTCGTCCCTTGCAGATATCTGAGGACCTTCTTAGTTGCTTTCCAGTGATCTAGGCCAGGATTAGTCTGATAACGGCCTAGCATTCCAGCAATATAAGCGATATCTGGGCGAGTACAGACTTGAGCATACATCAGGCTCCCGACTACTGACGCGTAAGGTATCTGGCTCATTTGCTCCTTTTCAACCTCTGTTGTCGGACACTGGAATGAACCGAAAACATCTCCCTTAACTACTGGAGCGACGGAGGGTTTGCACTGTTGCATGTTGTAACGTGTAAGGACACGATCTATGTAAGTCTTTTGAGATAATCCTAAGATCCCTTTGTGTCTATCTCGGTGAATTTCGATGCCAATGACGTAAGAAGCATCTCCGAGATCCTTCATGTCGAAGTTATGCGAGAGTAACCGCTTCGACTCATGCAACATGTCTAAACTATTACTTGCCAATAGAATATCATCTACGTAAAGGACAAGTATAGTAAAATTACTCCCACTCATCTTGAGGTAGGTGCATTGATCCACTTGATTCTTCATAAAACCTTGCCTCTTCATGACTTCATCAAACTTGAGGTACCATTGACGTGATGCTTGTTTTAACCCATAAATGGATTTCTTCAACTTACAGACTAGATGCTCCTGACCTTCAGGTTTAAAGCCTTCAGGTTGTTTCATGTAAACATCTTCGTCTAAGTCTCCGTTAAGGAAAGCAGTTTTGACGTCCATCTGATGTAGCTCTAAATCAAAATGAGCTACTAGGGCCATAACGATCCTTAATGAATCTTTACGAGAGACAGGTGAAAACGTCTCTTGATAATCAATTCCCTCTTTCTGAGTGTAGCCCTTTGCAACCAATCTCGCTTTATAGCGTTCAACGTTCCCATTCGGATCCAGTTTTGTTTTGAACACCCATTTACAACCTACAGGTTTGACACCGTTGGGTAATTCTACCAAATCCCAAACGTCATTTTTCTTCATGGATTCAAGCTCATTAATCATTGCTTTGTTCCATTCAGAAGACTGATCACTGCTAATGGCTTCATTATAAGAGATAGGATCATTGAGCTTTCCAGCATCCATTTCAGTCAGGTAGGTAACGTAATCATCCCAATTAGTAGGCCGTTTCTGCCTAGATGACCTCCTGAGCTGATTTTCGGGTTCAGCGTTGTCTTGGTTTTGAGCGTTTGATGTGCCTTCGTTATGAGGGATGATGGGTTCTGGTTGTGGAGATGGAATTTGTGCAGTGGCTTCAGGTGCAGTTGCATGGGGTACAAGAGGAGTAAACGGAGTAATGGTAAGCGACGAGTCTCTCCCCCCCGCGTCTTGTACTTCTTGCAATTCTTCGTAAGGGTTGGTACTGCTCCCACTGACCTTGAAATCCTCCAGGAACGCAACACGCTTGGTTTCAACAATACGGGTGACATGGGAAGGACAATAGAAACGATAACCCTTTGAATGATCAGGATACCCAATAAAGAAACAGGTAACTGTTTTAGGGTCAAGTTTCCTTAGGAAAGGATTATATAATTTTGCTTCAGCAATGCAGCCCCATACTTTCATATATTTAAGACTCGGTTTCCTTCCTATCCAAAGTTCATAAGGAGTTTTAGGGACAGACTTAGAAGGAACTCTATTGAGTATATGAACAGCTGCTTTTAACGCTTCAGTCCAGAGGAATAAAGGTAAATTAGTGTTGGCTAACATACTGCGCACCATGTTCATAAGGGTACGATTTCTTCGTTCAGCGACTCCATTCTGCTGAGGTGTACCAGGCATGGTGTATTGGTTCACAATCCCCTGGCCCTTACAAAACTCATAAAATGGACCAGGAGCTTGACCTACATCAGTATGTCTTCCATAATATTCACCGCCTCTGTCTGATCTCACAACTTTAATCTGACGATCTAATTGTTTCTCAACTTCAGCTTTATAATCTTTAAAAGTTGTAAGAGATTCAGACTTTTCCTTAATAAGATACAAGTACATGTCACGAGAATAATCATCAATGAAAGTGATAAATGAAGTATGTCCTGTGATGCCAGCGATTTGATAGGGACCACTAATGTCAGTGTGAATGAGTTCTAATAAATTAGAGCTCCTAGTGGCACCTTTCTTATTCGCTGATGTCATTTTGCCTTTAAGACATTTGACACATGTTCCAAAATCAGTGAAATCGAGAGGAGGTAAGACTTCATCCTTTACGAGACGATTTAATCGTTCTCTTGAGATGTGGCCTAAACGTTGATGCCACAACATAGATGAAGTCTCTAAGTCTCGAATTTGTTTCTTTTCCATCTTTGTGAGTGATTCATTAATATTATATGACAACAAATATTTGGAAAAATTATCATCTAGTTCTAATCTATAGAGACCACCATCCAGAATGCCAGTACCATAAACAACGGAATCATAGAGAATAGAGAGTTTGCGATGACCATGAGAAACGACAAAACCGTCCATGTCTAACTTTGGTCCTGATACAAGGTTCCGAGTTACCTCAGGAACATATAAGGTATCATAAAGTTTAATACATAAACCAGTTTTCAAAAATAATTGTAATGTTCCTATGGCCTTCACTTCTAATTCCCGATCATCCCCAACTTTAAGTGTTCTTTGGTTTCTTCCCAGCTTCCGGATTGTAAGGAATCCCTGAAGTGAATTGGTAACATGAACCATAGAACCAGAATCAAACCACCAAGAATTAGCAGGAACATTTAAATTAAAGGACTCAAGTATCATGAAAAAATCGTTACCTTTCTTAGCCAGCCACTCCTTGAAGTCAGGGCATTCCTTTTGCTTATGTCCTGTTTTCTTACAGAACTTGCAATAGGGTTTGCCTAAGGAGTTCTTAGAGCTGGAAGGTGCACTTGTATTAGGATTTGGATTTGGCTTTTGAACCTTAGAAGCATCCTTTCTTGGATAAGAGTTCTTCCTCTTCTTTGAGCTGGAGGTGGTGAAGTTAGCAACATCAGTAGTGCGATCCATCTTCATACGCTCTTCCCCCTGCACGCACATAGCGATCAGCTCACTCATCGTCCATTTGTCCTTCTGAGTGTTGTAATTGATCTTGAATGCTTCATAGGACGAAGGAAGCGAAGTGATGATGAAGTGAACAAGAAAACCATCACTGATTTCCATCTCAAGGCCCTTCAGCTTATTGGCCATGTCATGCATCATCATGATGTGTTCGCGAATGCCGCTCCTCCCATCATATTTAGTTGTCACCAGCTTGAGGATAAGAGTGCTTGCGTGTGCCTTTGATGTTCCCTTGAATTGATTCTCCACAGAAGCCAAATAGGTTTTAGCATCTTCAGAATCATGAATGGCCCCTCTGATTGAGTTATGAATGGACTGCTTCATGAACATGAGAGACATGCGGTTACACCTAGTCCATTTATCATGGACTATCTGCTCAGCAGCAGTACTTGTAGCGGTAAGGTCCGCTGGCTTATTCTCTCTTAAAGCATAATCAAAGTCTAGCAATCCTAGAGTAAGCATGAGGGCATCCTTCCATTCAGCAAAGTTATCACCAGTCAAAGGTGGAATCCCGCAATTGGGTGCTGATAGTGGAAATAAGATGAGCAAGTTATGATACAAAAGAAGAAGTCCTAATGTGATCTAATGGGCTTGTTATACTAAGGCAGGCATAAATAATGACCATTTTAATTATGAAGCTGTGATAATGTCTATTACTAACATCAAAATAATAGACTTAGTAAAAATTCTACTTAAACGAAGACAAATCAACTTTGGCCAAAAGTGTAATCATTTAAGTATGTGTGCAAAGTAATCGTGACAAATCAGCTTTGGCCAGAAATGAGACAATCACTCTAGTTATGCACTTGTCAAGCATGCTAAACATAAATGAATTAAATCAGCTTTGGCCAGAATTAAGACATTTCACGTTTGTAATGCATACTTAACATAGCTTTCATAATACTTGAACAATAAATAGATGTATTAAATCAGCTTTGGCCAGAATTAATACATCAGAAGCTCATTCAAGTAAAGCTATTTTGGTTTTGCAAAAATTATCTGATTCTGATAAATTAATTAAGTGTTAACAAAACCAAGTATTTAATAGCAAACCACCTGTTAGCGCGGATCGAGTGAGGTCTCGAGTCATGGTCTCGAGTCATGGTTTCGAGTCATGGTTTCGACTGAGTTTTGAGATCTCGAGTTATGAGGTCTCCAGTCGCAACCTTAGTCTCGAGTTGTAGCCTTATTATCTCGAGTAGTAACCTTGATCTCGAGTAGCAACCTTGGTCTCGAGTAGCAACCTTAGTCTCGAGTTATGACCTTATGGTTTCGAGTAGCAACCTTGGTCTCGAGTAGCAACCTTATGGTCTCGAGTAGCAACCTTATGGTCTCGAGTAGCAACCTTATGGTCTCGAGTAGCAACCTTATGGTCTCGAGTAGTAACCTTGTTAACAGCTGTTTTGTGATGATAACTGAAAACTCGAAATTTTAGGGATTGTGGGATAATGTTTCCTGTTTTAATGCTGATCTAAACTTATCAAAAGATTTCGAAAATAATAATTGATTATCTTTTAACAGTTTCCGAAATTTTTAGTAGATAAAATTCAGATCAAAAGCAGTAAAACACCCACTAATCCGGATTATATTCCAAAACTTAATGAATTTTTCGAGTTTTCTTAGAACATTATGATGAACCCTAAAAAATATAAACATAATTCTGGGTTCCGAAATCTAGATTTTAAGATTTCAGTTAACAGATTTCGGATATTATTATCCCGTTTATGGTTTCGAGTCAAAAATTATTAAACTTATTTTCCGAAAACAGGGATTTCGGCTCATTAGGACTCGAAACAGTTTTGATTTTAATGACTTAAAAAACTTCCGTTTTCCGGATTTTTGATCCCAGAATAATGGATACAAAACCAGAACTGATTTATCAACATATGCTCTGATACCACATGTTGGATCAGTTCTGTTTAAATGTAATGGAAAACATGAATAATACCTGTTACAGCAGACAGGCCAGCAGAGAATCCAGTCAGAGATGCAGCCATTGAGTTCGACATGATTGTCAGGATGATCTGGTTCCTCCTTAGGGTGTAAGTTAATGATGGTGATGAAACCGAAAGTA
This sequence comes from Helianthus annuus, assembly GCF_002127325.2. Classification (NCBI taxonomy): domain Eukaryota; kingdom Viridiplantae; phylum Streptophyta; class Magnoliopsida; order Asterales; family Asteraceae; genus Helianthus; species Helianthus annuus. The sequence continues at coordinate 23,267,014 of NC_035438.2, read as the reverse complement.
GGGTAATTTCGGTTATGGGGAGAGAGAGAGACGAATTCTTGACGTTATGAGGGTTTGTGATTGTGTAATATGTGTAACCCTTTAACTCTCTAATAAGCCCCTTATTTATACACCCAAGAGGAAACCCAATTAGTTAATAAGGGTAATATGGTCCATCAACAATTACCAACTAATTATTAATAGGTTATTAAATATATTTTAATCTAATATAATATAAATGATTATATAGGCTACAAGATTAAATATTACATTTATATATTTAATCTCACAAAATGCATTCTTGATTTTGAGATATCAATTAGACCATCCTTGGAAGACTAGCAAGCTTCAACACTACGGATACACAACGGCCGACGAAAACCTTTGATGACTTGACTTACTTTTTTTACACTAACTGAACCATCCTTATTCCATCTCAACTATACCAATCTAGCTAAAACAAGAAGATTCATATCTTTTGAGTATGGAACTTGTGTGTTAGTTATTAATTATTTCAAATGAATGTTCCATACTAAATGGCATGTTCCATGTCACACTTTCATTGGAAACAATGAAGGAGGTAGACTGATACTTAGTGACATGTTCCATGTGATACTTTTAATGGAAAAAAGGAGGCAGGCTCATTAGTTGGTACGTCTAAAGTGAATATGGAGACAAAGGGGGATTTATCAAGATTTTGGTTAGAGCTTGTTAAGAAGAGTTACAAAAAGGTATATGTAGGATGGTGAGGCACTCTAAGATGAAGAAGAAGCCATCTCAAGGGAGGATGATAAGAAATTTATTTCCATAGCCTGTTATGAAAATCAAGTGTTCTTCAAAACCAAATTCATATATAAACCCTCCCAATTGATTTCAAAAATCATTGAAAGGCTTAGGTTCTCAATATGATTAAGGTTTTGTGTATGAACATATAAGTTACAGGATTAGGATTAAATACAAAGGCTCGTTAAAATAAGAAGTGTATAAAGGCTCATAAAAATAAACCCACTACACAAAAAAACAAAACAAAACTAAACACCCACCACCACCCAAAAACCTAAACCCCCACCCACCCCCAATCACCCAACCCAAAAAAAAAAAAGAAATTGCCGAGGGGCTTGGGGGTGGGGGTTTAGGTTTTGGGTGGTGGTAGGTGTTTACGTTATTTTTTTATTTTACTTTATTTATTTATATATATATTTATTTTTTTTTTTTTTGGGGGGGGGGGGAAGGGGTTGTTAGGTTTTTTTTAGGTTTTTGGGGGGTGGGGGGTTAGGTTTTTTGGTGAGGTATAGTTTCTTTTTTTTGCGGGGAGGGGGGTTAAGGTTTTGGGTGGTGGTGGGGTGGGGTGGGGTGTTTAGGTATTGGATGATGGTATAGTGAGTTTAGGTTTTAGGTTATTGAACACTTGTCACTCTATAAAGTCTTCTTACATTTCTTACAATTAGGATCATTTGTAGAATAACTTAACCCATAAGTTACAATATCAAAAAATTAAATTTTAAATTTGAAACATACTATATAAAAACTATATGACTTGTGAAAGAGTACTGAATAAAAACTAGATAACTTGTGCAAAGAGCCTTAAAATGTCGTGTCTCCTTAAAATACTTGGAAAAATCATTTATGGTTTTTACGACATGAAGGTTGGACTTCTTAATCAATAAACATTTACAGAGAAAAACGGCTAGGGTTTATTGCATTGGAAAACAGAAACAAATAAAAGAGAAATACAAATTATATAGTATGGCTAGTTAGCTAATGGGCCAAGTCCACACTAACATCATTGTTATGCTAACATCCCTCCTCAAACTCATAATGCAACTGTAAAAAACATTGAGAGTTTGTCACATAAAAACCAAAATGAAGACGCCGACTGAGCCTTGGTATACACATCTGCAATCTGCAAAGCTGGTGGAACCAAGGGAAGTGAGATGGTTCCAAGCTGAAGATGATGACGAGTAAAATGACAATTATCTCAATATGTTTAGTCCGCTCATGAAAAACAAAGTTCTTTACGATCTGCATAGCACTTTGGTTATCACAATGCAAGGGGGTAGGTTGAGAGATAGTGACCCCCATGTCTCCAAGGAACCATCGTAACCAAACAATCTCACATGTAGCCATAGCATGATACTCATTCTCAGTAGAAGATCTGAAAACATCTGGCTTCTTACTTTTCTATGAGATTGAAGAATCACCAAGGAAAACACAGAAACCAGTAGTGGACTTTCGATCATTAGGGTCACTATCCCAATCAGCATCATTGTAGGCACGCAACTCTAGAGATGATGTCGAGGGAAACAAAAGACTATGAAATCGAGTACCACGAAGATATCTCAAGATACGAAGTACAGCTCCCAAGTGAACAGAAGTAAGAGTAGTAACAAACTGACTAACCACGTGAACAGCATGAGCAATATCAGGTCGAGTAACTGGAAGGTAAACCAAGTTGCCTACAATAGTAGGATACAAGCTCTGATCAGATAAAGGAACACCATCAGTGGGAGAATATCGTGCATTGGTTTCAACAGGAGTATCTATAGTTCTGTTATCAGATAGTCGTGCCCGCTGAAACAGATCAGAAATATACTTTGTCAGAGAAAGAAGATATCCTTTTGGAGACTGAGCCACCATAATACCCAAGAAATACCGTAGTAAGCCTAAATCCTTCATAACAAAACGACAAGCTAAATCACACTTCAAGGACTCAATACCATCATAATCATCGCTTGTAATAATCATATCATCCACATACAAAAATAAAAGGATGCATCATGCTCCCATACATCGAATAAACAATGCCAAGTCATGATTACTACGAACAAAACCAAGAGAAGTAATCATTGTAGAGAGTCAAACCAAGCACGAGGGGCTTGTTTAAGGAAATGTAGAGTTTTCCTAAGCCGACACACTTCATTGGGTTGATGAGAAATTCCTGGGGGAGGATTCATGTAGACCTCCTCGTGGAGATCACCATTCAAAAAGGCATTCCTGACATCCATTTGACAAATCTTCCACTGACGAACAGATACAACAACTATAAGAGTACGAACTGTAGTCATTTTTGCTACCAGGCCAAATGTCTCCACATAATCCATACCATACTTTTGTGAGTATCCTTTTGCTACAAGTCTGGCCTTATACCGCTCAAAAGACCCGTCAGACTTCGTTTAAATCTTATATACGCAATGATAACCAATTGCATGTTTATCAGGTGGTAGTCCAACCAAATTACATGTTTGCGTATGATGAAGAGCAGTGAGTTCTTCAGCCATAGCATTCTTCCAAAGAGGATTAGAGACCGCCTCTCTATACGATTCAGGTTCAGATAAATTATGTAGATTTGTGATAAAGGAAGCAAACGAAACCGAGTAAGTAGAGTAGGCAAAATCTGGTAGCTTAGTGGACTTACATTCACGAGTGGACCTCCTCTGAGGTGGAGCTGTCTTATAGACGAAAGAGTTGTCTCAAGCATAGTTGGACCTAGAGTTGTATCTGACAAAGTATGGGTGTCTTGAGTGGGCCCATCAGTTTCTACTTACCTACCAGGCTCAGCAAATGTTGTTGGAACATCAAATGATGCTGATGGATCAATGTCACAAGCAAAAGGGTCAATGTTTCGAAGATCTGACTTTGTTACATTATGTGAGTTGGATATAATCAAATAGAAAGATATATGCTCAAGGAAGATAACATGCCTCGAAACATATAACTTTTTCTTTATAGGGTCAAAACAAAGATATCCTTTTTGTCCACTTCCATAGCCTTTTGGACCACTAGCATATCATAGGAAAACACATAAGGCTGACTTATTTAACAATTTATCTTGTTCAACATGAGGACGAAGAACAAAACATGTACATCCAAAAACTCTTAGTTCATTGTAATCTGGGAGTTCGCCATATAACTTCTCAAAAGGAAATAACCACGAATTATGAGCAATAGGGATCCGATTCATCACATGTTAGGCAGTTAGGAGTGCTTCTCCCCAAAAAAACACTCGGGACATCAGCAGATAGAAGAAATGAGCTAGCAGTTTCCATAAGATGATGGTGTTTCCTTTCAGCAACACCATTTTGCTGAGGGGTGTCGGTACAAGATGACTGGTGTATTGTACCATCAGATGCAAGTAATTGGGAAAAATCGTTCGAGGTATATTTACCCCCTAAGTCACCTCTGAAACACTTTATCACAACCAAATGTTGCGTCTTTACATAAGCGCTAAAGTTTTTATAAATACCAAAGAACTCAGTTCTACGTTTCATAAGATACACCCAGGTATAATGAGTACAATCATCAATAAAGGATACATAACCCCCCCCCCCCCTAGTGGATACTGGCGATTAACCCCACATATCAGAGTGAACGATATCAAAAGGAGCAACAGAACGAGAAATATTGTTATCAAACGGTAAAGCGGAGAACTTAGCAAGTTTGCAACCACTACAATCCGGGGAAGCCAAAAACTTTAAACAAGATGCTAACACACATGTCCTAAACGAGAATGCCAACGATAAAAATCGGGAGATGACCAACCCAACCGAAAGGAAAACAAGTCAACACTAGAAATAGCCACATCAAATTGTTTGAGTTCATCTAAGACATAAAGTTCACCTACTCAACGACCAGTTCCAACCACCCTCGTAGAACTTTTATCCAGTACACAACAAATGGAGTCAGAAAAGAGCACCCAATGACCAGATTTGCACAATTAACTAATTGAAGCAAGGTTTAAAGCAGGATTGGGGATATAATAAACATTAGTGAGAAAAATATGAGGGGTAACAGCACATCCAACACCCTTTATTGGCATTAATGAAGCACTAGCAGACATAACAGATGCAGGTGACCTAGAACTCAAAGATATAAATGATGATAAGTGGGGTAACATATGATGAGATGCACCTGAATCCAAAATCCAAATAGAAGAAGAGATACCCGAGGCATTACATGAAGACATGCCTGAATTTAGAAACAATCTGAACTGCTCAAAAACCTGTAGATCTGAAGCAGACATTGAGACAGGACCAACTGGGGCATTCGGATTTGAAACGCGTCGTTGCTGTTGTGTTGTCTTGTTAAGTGACAAAGGATACCAAGACTTCCAATGGTTTTTCTGTTTGCAATATGCACATTGATCGAAAGCAACTCTAAAGCCACGTGTGGACGGATGAGAATTGTCCATGATGAAAATAATTAAAACCCAATCAAAATAATTCAAACCAATCAAGTCGAATGAAGCCAAACTTTTCGTCCAAACTAACTTTCGCCACAACTAACAAATCGCCAAAGTCAAAAAATTCATCAAAATCCATCAATTGGAAATAACTTGACAAACGAATACCAACTTGAAGCATCCCAAACAAGCAGATCACAATATAGGACTTCCAACGAAAACAACAACACCAAATACGAACTCAACAACGGAAGCAAATATGAACCCAAACAGAACTGATAAAAGCAGTAGAATACGAACCCAACATCAAACTCAACCAAGTATGAAGTAAACAATTAATAATGAACACAACGAACTAATACCCCAAACTAAATGCATATACTGCTCCAAAAGTGATATATCATTTTTTTGTTATCATGATGATGTCATCGATCATAAAAATCATCCACTAAATAAGACTCTTTTGATCAATATATCTTCCCAATAATGCTACACTATATTAATTTTTCACAAGGACAACAAATAATTCTTCAGGGTTAACAAACATCCGCAATGTTTGCAATTGATTCAAACAAAGAAATAATAACTTAATGGAATCACATAAATGCCATTCTTACGAGACGACAATGATGCAAAGAAAATAAAAGCAAACAAATTCACCAATAATGTTGGAAAGCATGGCCCCAATAATAAATCTAATATGGAGTTCGATCACGAAGCTAATGGCTGCTAGAAACTTTCAATCATCGACTCAAAGAAAATGGATCCAATAAGGTCTGATACCATGTTAATCAATAAACATGTACAGAGAAAAACGGCTAGGGTTTATTGCATTAGAAAACATGAAGAAACAAATAAAAAAGAAATACAAATTATATAGTATGCCTAATTAGCAAATGGGCCAAGCACACACTAAAATCTTTATTATGCTAACAAAACAAAGATGAAAAGGAGAAAAGATGATAAGATGATAAGAAACTGATTATAATATTCATTATTAACCTAAATGGCATGCTGAAGTTCTTTTTTTATTTAGAGGCGTTTACAGTAGCGGACCCAGGATTTTTTTCCAATGGGGTCCATTTTTTCGGTGTTCAAAGTTTTCATAACAAAACGTTAAAATTTTCGGGTCGGTCTTCGTTCGGGTCGGGTCAAAGCGAGGTTTGAACTAGATTTAAAAAAAAACAGAAAAAACAAGGTATACAAGAATTGAACCCATGACCTCTTGTTGTTAAAGAGGGAGGTTTACCACTAAATCAGCTTTCCTTTTCTTTCTATGGTGTCCACCTAATTATATTTATGGGGTCCTAATAAAATTTAATATACCGGATCTACTAATTTTTTAAAAAACATTGAAGTCCGTGGACCCCGATTCTTTCAATGTGGGTCCGCCGCGTTTGGGTTTGTTAAAATGTTATAGGAAATCAACGATAGCAATGCAAGACTTAAAAATCCTTATCAAGGTCCTATTAACAATGTCCCATATGAATCCTTTAGTAAAAAAACAATAGAGTTAAAGAAATGGACCTATTTAAGAACATACCAATGTAAAGATGTAACGAACCTTGGAGCAATGGGTGTCTTGATATTGGATCATGGGTTCTCTATATTGTGGAGAACCCACATAACCCATACAAGTTTTTCCTTCAATTCCGTAATTCTTACATAGCTTACATTCATACATGTCCAAACAACAAATTTCAAACATAATTCCTACTAAATTTTCATAGAATTAACCACAATTTCATACAAGACTTCCATGATCAAGAACCGCCTAACATACATGATACATCCTAATTTTTGAAGATTCTACAACTCGCCTCATGTTTATTAGACTAGATAATGAAGGATTTCATTCCATGCAAGAGAATGGGGGCTGAATTTCTCTTCCAATTTTAACAATGAAATTGTGTGATGTCTCATTTGTTCCTCGTGTGTGTCAACATACACATCCAAGAAACATCTGGTTTTTTCTTTCCCCCATTGTTTATTATAAGTTTAATAAAATATTAAATTCAGCCCCTCAAGTTTTGTTATTCATTTTATCTTGTCACAAACTTCATTTCTTCCTGTTTAACTTATATTGTAACTAAATAAAACAACTTAGTGATTATATTTCATGCTTGACACAAGAAAACATACTAGTAAATTTAATTTCGGTTTTTGGGGTGTTACATTATTTCTTCTGGAGATCTTCAAATGCGGCTGTAAAGACCTCAGACGTTTCATTACCAACTTCAGATGACTCGTTTTGTTATCAGTTACTTCTCATTTGCTAACGATCTTCTTGGAGTTCCTTTTCAACACTTACAATAAAAACGGACTAACTGCCCCTAATACCGATTCTGGGCGTTATGTGGGGGAAGGCGTATCCGTCATTCCGCCATCGATTTCACAAGCTCCAATGGTTGAAAACGTGGGTCCCTCCTTTTTATACCATTGAACAATGATCAAATAAAAAAACATATTTTTTATGTTTTAAAACCTTATAAATATCCATTTAAACCACAACTCATTCCAAACTTTCACACAACTCACTTTATATTCTTTCACTCTCAATATTTTTATCCATCAATTTTCAAATGGCAAGACATTTGACCGAGGACATTGCTTTGTCTACGAGTTGAGTGCTTGTTGAGCAAGGGCAACCTCAAGGTTCGTTCTCGTTTTGGAACGCGGTTTTGATACAATTCTGTCAACAAGCAGGTGAAAACCATCGTAATATTCATTAGCTAACTTTAAGGTTTGTGGTTATCTGAACAAAGTGTGCAGGATTTGAGAGGCTCTTTAACAATGCGTTGAATGGCGCAGAGAGTTTAACTGAAGATGAAGCGATAGATGCGGTCCATGACGAATTCCAACATCTTCACAATAGTAATTTTGGTCACGTTTTGGCTTGGAGAATTTTGAGAGGCCGTGATGACCGGAATTAAGCAATTTTTTTATTGTGTACCTTTTTAGTAGTGTTTTTTTAAGTTGGTTTGTTGGTACTTTTTAAGTTTTATCTTAAATTTATAATGTTTCTAATTTTAAAATAAATTAATGATTTAGTAATGATAAGAGGGGCTTTATCACACTGCATGGTAGTTAAAGGTGGGAAGCTATAAAGCTCCTGTCTATATGACGCTGATGTGGCGTTACAAAGCACCTAGAAACTTTATCACACACCATATATACTTATAGTGTTCTCTGGGAAATAAAAAAGAAACCGGTTCCGCTTAAAAAAATTCATGAGTCTACCCCTAAGGTATTGTTTTGTAGCCTCTTAATATTCCACTAAAAGACTACATTTGACAAGATATCTCAGAATTAGTCAATATGTCTCTTACTCATTAAGTTTTAAAATGATGTTAAATGAAAATTTTACTCATGTATCCGTTTACCTATGTTCATAACCCTCAGTTGGTCACTCACACGCCACCTCGTTGACCCACCACCACTAACCAATCAGGTCAAGCTAAGTCAGTCTTCTTACCGGTTCAAAGTCTCTTAGGGGAGTGGCGGGTGATCACTAGTGATGAAATTTCATCACTCACTCCAATCATGTTCCGCCATGTCAGCAACCATTTTTCCATCACTCACAACCTTTTTTAGTGGCAGTGGTCATCACTCACCACCACACTCAACAATTCCCCCCTCCCCCCTCCAACCAACAATTCCTCTAACAAAATAATATCATCACGCCTTGAAAAAATCACGCGTTAAAGAAGTTCGCCAATCATCACGCGTTATAAAATGAGGTGGCGGTGGTATCTTCCTGTTTTCCACGCGTTGAAAATCCCATCACGGAAAAACAACGCTGCCACCCCCAGTGGCCTTACACAATCAGACCTCTTAATGGTTCTAATGACGCAAATATTGCCAAAAAGCCCCTAAGTTTAAATGAACCTTAATGTGGCCAGTATCAGGGACCTAACACACCTTTTTTCTTGCATAGGCGACTAACGAGTGTCTGGTGGATGTTTTCAAACTCGTACTGTTTAGGTTCCACCATCTATAGACAAGCAAAAAGTCAATTGATTTATTAAGACATACTGATTCGAATAGACAAGCATATCCAATTAAAAAATAGTTGAGTGAATAAGTGAACAAAATATCTAGTAATTTAACATTTTGCTTTCAAGTTTCTTGGGTACGTAGTTATCAAAGAAATCATATAAAAAAGAAAGTAAAGATATGTAATATAACAAGGTTTTATCGGTTTTTGGGTTTCCTTTATAATTAATTTATCACTAATTATTTTCATTAAACTATTGGGTATTTATAAGCTTCCCAGTACAGTAATAGAAGCAGCAGGTACAAGAAGAAATTAAGAATCTGATTGTGAATCTTTCTGGACGTTGAACCAAATGCATGGAAGACTGACAATTTTGGTATGTGTATAAGCTTGACTTTAATGTTCTATCCCTTTTTTATTTTTTTTGAAATGAAAAAAAAAAAAAGTGATAGAACATTAAAGTCAAGCTTATACACATTAAAGTCATGTTCTATCCCTTTTAATGTAAACATTAAGTCATGATTAATTTTGAGTGACATTAATGTTCCAACAATTAAAGCAGTGAGTATTTTTTTTTTCTTTTCTTCTTTTTTGGGTTGCTGTCAATGAATACTATACAAGCTTGATATTCGGGTGAACTCATTGATGAAGGGTCACCCACGTCATGTGAACAGAGACAACGCTGATGACACGGCTCGCCTATCATTCCTAAAGAAACCATTCGTCCTAAGGCCTACTATGATAAAACCTCTGGCCATCTGAAGCAAATTGCACCAAATGAGACTCGATCCCATGACCCTCAAATTGAAAGGTCATGAGATGCCTCCTCCCAAACGACTTGATATGGAAGTCATTGGTGGCTAAATATCTATTTTTCTATAAACTGTTAAGTAATTATATCTGCTAGATTTTCAAATTTAAAAACACAACAGCATATGAGGTTGGTTTAATTTGTAAATTCTAACTTATAATATTTAACATAAAATATTTTGGGTTAAAAATCATAAAACAAACTAAAGTTATAAGGTGTCAAATCTTGCATGGAGATTTAGTAATCATCTTAGAGACTTACTTGCAATATATCTGCTTTAACTCTAGTATTGTCATGGTTATTTTAGTTTTAGATCTCAAGAAGAAGCAGAATGTGCAATATATCTGCTTTAATTGGGTACGTAATTAATTATTTGCTACGTAATTAATATATCTGCTTTATTCTTGTTAGACTATCCGTAATGGTTCATACCTTCTAAGGGGTATTTTTCGCCCACATCAACATCATAATGCCCATTTAAAAAATGTGTAATGGTTAATGACTCTTAATGCTCATTTCATTCATTACTTTCCATTTGCGTCTCCTCTTTAGACGTTATTCTAGAAACATCCCTTCCTTTTCATGCCCTATAATGCCCAAGGTGACGGTTTTAAGGGCGTTATCAAATCCTTTCAGGCCCTTATAATAACCATTGTGCATGGTCTTAGTGATTTAGTAAGTGGTACGTTATGCTATTTAGTATTTCACTAACCGGTTATGCTAGCTTACTACGTAATGATTAAGTATTTGCTACCGTAACTTGATTATTTTGCTTATATGAGACTTACTAAACAATGATGCTAATTTTACTGCTAAATTTCTTCTTGCTTTTGCTTATTTGAGACGTATTAAGGGGTTTGAAGGGGTATGGTCCCAGATCTCGCGTCAACATCGACCGCGAGTGACCATTACCCTTATCAAAACCCCCACCAACCAACAACCTACTTGTGCCCATGCGGGAACGCGTCGACACAAGGGTTGAATCCAATCTATCTAGTGATGAAGGAGGACTTACCTGGAACATGAGAACGGTAGAGTGATGCGACATAGCATCACATTTGGTGTATGAAAACGGAAGTATTCACAGCGATGCGGCCTCGCACCGCGTCCAGTGAATACTTCTATCAATACAAGGAAGCTGGATAACAGCAACAGTCACCACAGGCGACGATGCGGCCAGCACCGCATCTCGCGTATTTCTTGATCACAAGCAAGAGACGTGATAACATCAGATGTTACCGCAGGCAGCGATGCGGCTCGCACCGCATCCTATACGCTCAACAAGTGGGACTGACACCACAATGCAAGTGGAACCAATGGCAGTCACCTGTCAGGTCTACATAAGCGACAGACTGACGTGGCGTCGTCTCCCCGGCCGACATGTCTGACACACCTGCAAAGGTGCAGCATGCCGTCAGTCTATCCATCCACCTCCTCCTTCACTCCTCGGCTATAAATACCAACCCCAAACCAGGTTTGAGGTATCTTTCGACAACTCCCTCACTACTACTACTATCTTACTTTGCTTCCCAAGCAAATTACTGATTCTCACGCCGGAGAGTGGTAACAAGGAGCACCCCCCACCCCATCCTCCTTGTTACGAGTCACGGTTTGTTTCCTTGTGCAGGAGATCAACCCACCGGTGATCCAGCCAGCGATCCTCGAGAGGAAGGGATTAACCCTTCTTGGCGAGACCAGTGAGTTAACCCTGCCCGGTTAACCATTGTTTCATCATTGGCGCCCACCGCTACTCTTATCACTTTTTCGATCATCCTTTTTCCTCTCTCAAAATCATGACTGATCACCAAAACAATACTACTGGGGATAATCTACTCCCCACCAACACAGGAAATGCGGGGACTGCCCCACCGGACCCAAATCCGGGCCATATCGGCACATCAACGCAAAGGGGTCCATCCCTAACGTTCGGACACGACTTATCACAATACGCATCTGTGATCCCCCCGAACATGGACCCCCACACCTGGTATGACCAGCAGGCCACCCTGCTGGCCGCAACATACAACCGCGCTTGTGCGGAAGCGCAAATACAAGTTGGCCGACCCCAGCACCGCACACCCCTGCCGATCGTATTCTACAATACGAAGGCAGGGTACATTCACGTCCAGCTTCGAGAAGCAGACGTGAAGACCGCGGATCATCTTACTGTGAGTTCCGCACAATAAACGAGGACGATTCCTCGTACGAGTCCCGTACCAGGGGACCAGTGCATACCCGCCTAGGTCCTTACAACGAGGACAGGCGACGGTCCGCATCCCGACATGGCTCTGGAATTCAGAGCCGCTTGGGCCCGCAACCATATACTGAAGGGTATGATCGTACCGACCCGGACGATCATACATATTACGCGGATTCACACGACACTGGCAGCAGACCGGGAGGACGCAACTATATACCTCCCACTCATCCACGCAACACATACCTCATGGCTGCAAAACGCCCTGAGAACCAGCCCTATAGGCCGAAAGCTGCGGCCGAAAACTCCAAATTTGCCCCGCGAATAGCCCACGCCCATGTCACCACAACAAAGTTCCCATTCAACGTTGGGAAATACAGTGGTTCATCTGACCCGGACGACCACATGAACATTTTCATAGGCGCAGGGTGCAATGGCCAGTGGGATGAACCCACTTGGTGCAATTTTTTCCCCCAGACCCTTACGGGTCTGGCCAGGGCTTGGTTCGATTCTTTGCCAGTGGGATCACTGGCCTCATTCGAGGACTTTCATGCAAAGTTCCTCGCTCATTTCAGCCAGCAACGACGTCACGCGCGTGACTCGTTGGACGTCATGAATATCTGGCGCAGAGACAACGAATCCCTTGAAGCATTCGTTGTCCGATACAATAAAGAATGCCTAGAGATAGGCGACGTGGCAGATCAAATGGCACGGAACCATTTCATCAAGGCCGTGAAGGATAAGCAGATGGTTATGACCATCTCTGGCAAAGAAGGTTTGCCTAAAAAATGAGAATATGTCATGGCCGCAGTCAAGACATATGCCCAGACACAGCGGTCACTCGAACCGCATATGGCAAAGGCGGAGCACCAGGCCAAAACTTCCAACCAAGGGTCCAAGCGTAACAATAAACGCAACCGGGACGTAGGGAATAGCGATATTTCCAAACCGTACGTCCCGCGGACCAACCCGTTTGACCCGAGGAAACGCAGTCCTCAACGGGACAACCGGCCACCAAAGAAAGATTCTCAGGACCGAAACTTGACCGAGATCACTGTGTCGCCAAGCGAAGTCCTTCTTACGGACGCACAATTTTTGCGACCGGCCCAACCAATGAAGTCTAAGAAAAACCAAGATCTCTCTCTCTATTGTGAGTATCACAAGGACTCGGGCCACGCTACAAACAACTGCATCAGTCTCCGGCTGGAGATTGAGCGGGCCTTAAAAGAGGGGAAACTGCAACACCTTCTGCCAGGTGGACAAAAACCCACCAAGCGCATCACCCCTCATGGCGAAGGCACCTCCTCAGGGAAGAGGACCATGTATGTGGCCTCAACCCACATGATCAACGGAGGTAAAGGTAGGCCGCACAAAGCGGCGAGAAGGCCGGACAATAACTGGAAAGACGAGCAAGTCGTCTTTCCAAAAGTCTGAGGCGGACCGCGCGATAGGCGCGCCGTCGTTATCACAGGCCAACTGGCACACTACTGCACCGAGCGTTTTTTCATCGACCCGGACAGTACGTCTGACATAATCTACGAACAATGCTTCAACCAGTTTGACCAGGAGGACAAAGACCGGTTGCAACCTGTAGATTACCCATTGGCCGGGTTCGCAGGGGAAACTGTCTTTCCCCTGGGCCAGATCACTTTTCCTGTGCGTCTTACCAGCGGAAGACACACAAGAATAGAAGAGGTAAACTTCATGGTTTTACCTCACACCTCCAGATATGACGTACTCCTTGGGAGAGAATCCCAAGGAGATTTCAATATGATTACATCCGTCCCCCACTCTGCTGTCGGTTTCCCAACCGAATCGGAGGTCGCGATAATCTACGCTCGAAAAGACGTCATGATGTCGGACGAGCTACGTCCGACCAAGGTCGCAAGGCCCACCCCCAACAAACAACCAGAAAAATGGGTTCTCAACGCGAGGTACCCAGAACAAAAGGTTACATTGGGTCATGCCTTGTCCCCAACCACCAAAGCGCACCTGAAGCAACTTCTCTTCAGGAACCAAGACATTTTCGCGTGGACACCCGCAGACATGACAGGGGTCCCACGTGATATCGCGCAACATCACTTGAATACCTTACCAGGTATCAAGCCGGTGATCCAAGGCCAACGCCACCTTGGGTCCGCTAAAAATCAGGCGATGCAAGAGCAGGTCGAAGAACTACTCTCCGCAGGCATCCTGCGGGAAGTAAAATACCAGACTTGGTTATCCAACCCGGTCATGGTAGAAAAACCATCCGGGGGCTGGCGAATGTGCGTCGATTACAAAGACCTTAACAAAGCCTGCCCCAAGGATTGTTACGCGCTTCCAGAAATTGACGAAAAAGTCGATAATCTCGCACCATTCAGATGGAAGTGTTTCCTCGATTGCTACAAAGGGTACCATCAGGTACAAATGGCAATCGAGAATGAAGATAAAACGGCATTCCGGACTCCTACCGGGAATTACTGTTATACAAAAATGCCGTTTGGGTTGCGCAACGCGGGCGCGACTTATCAAAAACTTATGAATGACACTTTCCGCGGGCAAATAAGCAAAAGTGTCGAAATCTACATGGACGACCTAGTCATCATGAGCATGGAGGAGGATACCATGCTCATAGACATTGACAGAACATTCCAGACTCTGCGAAGCGTTAACATAAAGCTTAATCCAGGGAAATGCTCGTTTGGAATGGAAGAAGGCAAATTCCTTGGATTCATCGTGACTAAAGATGGATTCAAGGTAAACCCGGAGAAAGTTCAAGCGATCGAGCGCATGCCATCGCCTTCAACGCTGAAAGATATGCAACGACTAGCCGGCAGGCTAGCAGCACTAAACAGATTCTTAGCCAACCACGCAGCTAAGTCTTATCCTTTCATCAAGACCCTGCGGAACTGTTTATAAAAAGAACAATTCCAGTGGACCGCAGAAGGCTGAAAACGCTTTCCAGGAAATGAAGGAGTGTTTGATACAACTCCCAACCTTAACCGCACCTCGCAAAGATGAGCCACTCATACTATACCTATCCGCCACGGACAACGCGGTGGGTGCGGTGTTGATAGTGGAGCGGGAGGGGGTTCAAACACCCATCTATTACATCAGCAAGATGCTCAACGACTCAGAGACGAGATACTCAATAATGGAGAAGTTGGTATTAGCATTGGTGCACGCTTCAAGGCGGTTGCGACGCTACTTCGCAAATCATGTCATCACAGTGCTAACCAATTACAGTATCGGCCCGATCCTATCCAAACCTGACATCTCTGGGAGATTAGCAAAATGGGCAATAGAGCTGGGCGCACACACGCTAAACTACAAACCGCGCCCCGCGATAAAAGGCCAAATCTTAGCTGATTTCGCCGCCGAAGTACCGGTGAATCGCATCCAAGAATGCGAAGAAGCACAAAACCCTGTACCAACACCATCTTCCTCAGAAACTTGGGCACTATTTACCGATGGTGCCTCCAACGAGGAAGGTGCGGGCGCAGGTCTGCGACTCGTCAGCCCTGATGGCCAAGAACTTACATATGCCATCCGCCTCGATTTCAAAAGCACAAATAACGAGGCCGAATATGAAGCCCTACTGGCAGGACTACGTTTAGCAGTCAAACTCGGCGTGCAGCATCTGGAAGCACACGTCGACTCTTTGTTAGTTGCAGGACAGATACGCGGCGACTATGCCGCAAAGGGGGATATCATGATCCTCTACCTCGAACAAGCCCTGCAACTAACATCAAAGTTCACTTCGTTTAATATCTGACATATTAACAGGAGTGAAAACAAATCTGCAGATGCACTCTCCAAACTTGCATCCACCAGCTTCCAACACCTGGCAAAGGAAATACGTATCGAAATTCTACAAAATCCTTCTGTACCCCTGCGCCAGGTCAACGTCATCCAATATGGGACAACATCGTGGATGACACCAATTATTGCATATTTGCAATCAGGTGTGACTCCCGAAAGCAAATCGGAGGCACGCAAGCTACAATACAAAGCGTGCCATTATCAAATGGGAGACGGTATCTTATACCGCAAATCATACCTAGGGCCACTACTACGATGCGTCGACCCCCAGGATACCACATACCTCATCAGAGAGATACACGAGGGTATGTGCGGCATACACGCTGGACCACGCATGGTAGTGGCCAAAATCATGAATGCTGGGTATTACTGGCCCGGCATGCACCTGGACGCCGTCAAGGAGCTGCGCAAATGTATCAACTGTCAACGACATGCTCCAAAAACTTTACGCCCCAAAAACAACCTGGTCCCGGTCACCACCGCATGGCCCTTCCAGAAATGGGCAATCGACGTTGTGGGACCTTTCCCTAACGCACCAGGTGCAGTCAAATTTATCATAGTAGCGGTTGACTATTTCACAAAATGGGTAGAGGCAAAACCGCTCGCCTCAACCACTGCTATGATAACAAGAAAATTCATATGGGAACACATCATCTGCCGTTTCGGTCTACCAATGTGCATCGTTACCGATAATGGCACCAACTTTGCTGCTGATGAATTTCAAAAATGGCTAGAAGAACTACACGTTGAACATATATTCTCATCCGTGGCACATCCGCAAGGAAACGACGAAGTTGAGAGTATCAACAAAAGTCTAGTCGAGGGCATCAAAGCAAGGTTGGGAACAGCCAGGCGTGGCTGGGTTGATGAACTCCCAACTATCCTATGGGCTCACCGCACAAGCCCAAAAACGAGCAATGGGGAAACACCCTTCAGCCTAGTCTACGGTTCAGAAGCGGTGATCCCCGCGGAAGTAGGCATCCCTTCTCCCAGAATGCTGGCTATTGAAAAAATAGACAACAGTAGGGAACGCAGGATTAACTTAGACCTCTTGGAGGAGAGGCGCGAAAACGCTGCCATCAATGAGGCTAAGTACAAATCCAAACTGGAAAAGTACTACAACTCGCGTGTCCGCGTTTGTACTTTCAACCCGGGGGACTACGTCCTCCGTGACAATGAAGCATCTAATGCTGAACGCCCAGGAAAACTTGCCCCCAAGTGGGAAGGACCCTACCTCATCAATGAGGTCTTGGGAAAAGGCGCGTACAAATTGCAAACGTTAGAAGGCGAACCTATCGCATGTACATAGAATGCACAACAGCTTAGACGCTGTTACACGTAAGCCATGATTTTCATTTTCTTGTAACCTATCGAGCCGCATGCCATTTGCAATTAAATAAACGAACGATTCAATGCAATATTGTTTGTTACTACTATTACAAATGCGTGTTCCACTTTGCGGTATCCGCAAAAACAGATTGGCAAGCGATACCCACACAAAGTGCCAACCACACACAAATATTGTAATAGGCCAGCAAAAGGCAGAATATTAAGTATCTATCCGGCCGGATAGACAACTTTTTACAAACCTTACCAAATTCCTAAACCCTAAAAAGGCAAACAATGGAATTGACGCATACTCATACGACAAAGGTATGGAGTATACTTGACCCCATTCACAAATGGGTAGAGTTCCGGATATACAAGTTTTTACAAAGCTTACACAATTCTAAAACCCTAACGGGGTAAATAACGGAATTGACGCGTACTCATACGACAAAGGTATGGAATATACTTGACCCCATTCACAAATGGGTAAAGTTCCGCATATATACGTTCAAACATGCAAGAATTAAAAACACTTGTACAAATTGAACAACAAACTGTATATTCAAAAAATTCAAGCACCCACACGATGCTTAATGGATTTACATAGAGTTTCCCACATTTACAAAAGGAAAGCAAAAAAGGGGGCACGTTAGCCAACCTAAACCCTATTTTGTACCACTGGTACCCGCGTCATCTTGGCCGCCACCAGCGGGATTTTCCTCTTCTGCATCAGCATACAGCATCCGCAACCGGTCAACGTAATCCGCAGCCTCTAAACATTCGTCCAACTTCTCCACACAAGAGAGGGACGTATCATAAAAGGAGGCTACAGCCGCGTTAAGGCGACCTTCGGTGTCCACGTCACGAAACCCGGATCGCTCTTCGATAAAACCGCCTACAGACATGATATTCATATGAGCAATGCAGCGGTTATAACCAGCTTTAAAACCGGCATCGCGGGCACGTTCCTTGACCAAGTCCAAACCAGCTGCGGTTTTAGGTGCATCCATGATAGCCTGAACAATCTACAATAAAAAGATGATAAGACTCACATGCTAATCCAAGTAACCACACATATATGGAGTACTTACTCGTTCAATGCCGTGAACCCGCATCCACTCACGGTCAGCCTCAAGCTGGTTAAACGAAGAGGTCAGAGCATCTCTGGCCTCAACAGCAGTGTTAGCCCGCTCTTCCGCAACAGTCGCGCGGGCTGTAAGGTCCGTAACCGCGACCTCCCGGGCCTGAACTTCAGCCTGTCAAAGAGCAGAAAACAGTTTACTCAGTAAACATTCTCAAAAAGCAGAGAAATATACAACAGAGGTAACGAATCATACCTGAAGGCAGGCAACAACTTTATCTAAACGGGTGCGCTCAGCATTCGCCTCTTCAAGAGCCTTAGAAGAGCGGCCCTCCCTCTCTTTGGCCTCCTCAAGGGCCTTCGCAGCACGAGCCCCCGCTTCCTTGGCCTCTTCAAGCGCCTTTACGGCCCCGGCCTCTGCCTGCTGCGCCTTAACTGCAATCGCCTCAGCTGCAGCTTTTTCTTTGACCAAAGCAGCGTTCGCTGCCTTGGCATTCGTCAACTCTTGACGAGCACGAAACATATTATCATTCTGCTTAGCCCAAGACTCATTCCACTTCTTGCGCTCGTTGGAAAACTTTTCGTTCCAACTCTTGCGTTCATCAGAAAGGAGTTTGGCAAGAGTACGAACCTGTTCAGCTGAGCAGTGGCAGCCCACTCCGAGGTCTGTTTCTGCTTCTCAAAAGCAGCTCTATCCCTCTCAAGCTGCTCCGCACCCGCACGAGCAGCCTTGACCAACTCTTCCGCTTCGGCCCGCAAGCGAGCAGCTTCCTCCTCCCTGCGGCCTAGCACCTTATAGTCTTCCAAAATGGCGTTCGCCACTATGGAACTTCCTACTAGCATGGTAGAAAGTTGGTTGATGCGTAGCTCACGGGTTGCGGCACGGGCACGTTCAACTTCAAAGGGGGTGCCCAGACCACCCAAAATCTCCCTACATGCGGAAGGATCGTTCGAAATATCATCCCCCTGCATAACTGACCAGGGGGGTCCATGATAAGCTGTACTTCGATCCTGTGTATAGGTGCGGTAATAGTACTCCAATTCAGACTCTCCAGGCTGAATCGGGGGTCCTTCGTAACCCGCACCACTGGAAGAAGAACCGGCAACCTTCTCACCAGCAGAAGATTTATGCGGCTCAGCACCATGCTGCCGCACCTCAGCATCAGACTTCTGTTTCCCAGCATCTGAAAACCTCAAGTCCAATCCATCACCCTCATTGGGAGAGATTAGATTGTCAGAGGTATCCACAGTATCAAAAATCTGGGAAGCAGTCTTCTCCACCGTCTTCTCCACCCGCACGGTGGGATCGCGAACAAAAGGTGCCGCAGGCTCCTTGGGCACCGCAGGCTCCGTCGGCACCCCCGCATCCGCAGCAGCGGTATGCACGGGAGACGAAGGGAAATCAAAAAAGGAAAGACCTGCCTCTTGGGATTCTGCAATACAAAAAGCAATAATTGTTAATCCAATACGTTGTGCATGCAAAACAATGAAAATAGTTATACTCACCAACAGCAACCGCAGGTTTCTTTTGCACCGGAGCAGCCCTTTTAGACTGCAGTTTCCGACGTTTTAATTCGCCACCACCAGCAGCCTTTTGCTCTGGTTCTCTCTTATCACCAACAACGGGGGGACCCGCAGCAGTTCCACCCGCAGCCGCACCACTACCTAGAACACCCAAACCCTCAAGGGTATCAGATACTACCACGTAATCGGTATATCTGCGATAACAAGATCGATAGGTACCTGCGGCCTGAGACACCGAAGAAGGGGCAACGGAGCCTTCAGCCCTCCCTTACCACGACCCCGCGTGGTTTTCTTCACATGTTTCTTCGCCACATGCTTCTTAGGGACGCGCTTTTCAAACTTCCCCAAGTCCGCAAGGACAGCTGCATGGGAGAAACCAAGCAAATAAATTACGAGGATAAACTTGGAAAACAAGTACAACTTGGAAAATACCTTTTTCGCCTTCTGGCACGGGTGCCCTCAACACATCACGTTTAGGTACACGGAAGTTACCAACAATTTCTAGATTGAAACCTTCCCGTAACTCAACCGGAATCAGATCAACTTGGCCCTTGAAATCGGGCTCAAACATCCTCCACAAGCCAACCGCATCCACTGATACAACATATGCATGCATATTACTACAAGGATAACGAAGCAAGAAAAACAATAAAAAGCAACAGGCTTACCACCACTCTTTTCCCGCAGAACGGGTCTTGCCTTCCTGTCCGGCCTCGTAAGCATCATCCGCAACACCCACAGCTGGTTGTTGTCTAACTTCTTGAGTTCAATAGGCCGCAGCCTAGAGAACCAATCCACAGTCTTCGCGGTGGCAACATGGATGTCCTCATCAGTAACACCAATATTGACATCCCGGAAAGTCATCTTGGCATATACCGCACAGGCTTTAACGTAGAAGAACTTCATCTTCCAATGGGTCACACCCTTCGGAGGTGTCATCAACTTCAAACTCCCATGACGTTGATTAAAAGAGAAAAATCCGGTGTTCACCGTCAACTGGTAAAACCGCCGGAAATTCTCAACAGTAATGGGCAAGCCATGGGCACGGAAGGTATACTCAAAGTTCCTGATTCGGAACATCCCAAAGGGACTAAGTTGGGAGATATGGAGATGGTAATACTCCAACACCTCCGCAACGAACACCGTCACCGACAACCGAAGGTTGCCTTCGGTGAAAAAATCTGCCCACAAAGTAATATAACCGGTCGGAGCATCGGCACCGGTATCCCCCTCTTGTGGGTAAGTAGCCTCCCACTCATCGGCCATACGAACGGTGGTCATCAGGTTTTTAAAACTACCCTTTGACCACTTCAACACCGGTAACCCACCACCGGGAACATCAACGTCATCATCTTCGTCTTCATCAGCCGCTACTACCGGCTGTTCAGGGTTCTCACCCTCCACATTGTGTGGATTCGACGGTTCAGCCATCAGGAATAAAGAAGACGAACACTACAAACTCAGAAAACCTCACCGGAAACTTCGAACAATTGATCGGAGAAGACAAAGTAACTTCTTTTCTCTCACCAGTAAATTTTTGAAATTTCGAACAAGTGAGGGGAAACCATGAACGGTTTCCCCTTATATACCCATCGCAATTATTGAGGAGGGAGAAAACGAATCATCACGTTCAAAAAGAACGAATTGCGCGACACCACGTGTCAAGCGCCGTTTCCGCTGACGGTTATCACGCGCGCGTGGCCGCCCACGCGCCTGACATAGGAGACGTTTACACTCCTTGCTACAGTGCATTTAATGCCTCGGGCAGTGCAAATGTCCTTTCATTTCAGCACATGCCAGAAAGATCTCACCAACTTCCACCAACTCACACGTGAGATCAGCCACGTATGCAACAAAAAGCGACTACCTTATCCAATTACAAGCGGCATGCGGTTTCTCTGGTATACCGCACCATAACCCATACCGCATGTCGTTTTTTTACATACCCCTAAAAATAGGCAAAAATATATATCTCCACACTATAAAGGGGTCTAATACCTATCCGCACTACCCACGAGCACACGTGGAATATGCGGAAATGACACACACGAGCCCGTTCAGGTGTGTCAGATACTCAGAACCAGCGTTGTTCTTTAGACTGAACCGCATCTCAGAAACAGGTAAACCGCATTGCCTTCATTCTTTTCAAGCTTCAAATCCCTCCTGTCCGGTTCACAACCACAGAGGGTGCATGAACACCTTCTTTAACAAGAAGAAAGAAGGGAATGTACGCGCGCGCACATCAGCAACCCTGACTACTGAACCTTCAAGAGCCACATCCGAGCAACACACCCGTTTCGAGCGAATATGGGAATGCAAAACCGCAGACACTCATGAGTCGCTGCAGACATAACCATAGCTTCCGCAAATGGTTGCTACGGAAGAGCCACAACTAACTCCACATCGAGGAACGAAATTACTCGAAGGAAAACTCCTCGGTATTGGAGCGTGAAGGAAGGTGCCTAAGGAAGAGATGCGGACGAGATCCCCAATGATCATACGAGCCCTTGTCGAACAACAAGCGATCGAACAAGCGGTAACAAGTCTGCTTATGACTTTGTTACCCTACTTGTAAGTTGGATAGAATAAATAATAGTAGGCATTACCATGCCTATGACCATGTTTATTTGACCATTATCCAGAATAACATTGTTCGACCAAACATGGCCAACAATGACGCAAGTACCCAACGTTGTTCCCACAACCATGGCCAACAATGTCAAGCAACGAGGTAACCGCAAAGGACGCGCGGTTACTTGAGAGCTAATGGGAAGAACATGAACACCCCACGAAAGGAATCATCATTAGATATCCAATCATGGGAGCAGCACGCTCTCTTCTTCGTTCACCACTTCAAAGGTTGGTTCGAAGTTTGTGCACACCTTCAACCACCATCTCAGAGATTGGTTCGAAGTTTGTACACTTCCTCCAACTAATTCCCACACTCGGTTCGGCACACCAACAGGTGGCAACCAGCCAAAGGCTGAGAATTTCGCATCAGACGAAACATTTTCACCGGTACGGAAGAGGCGTCAAATGACCCTTCCAGACCTCCAGCTTGATTTACAAACAGAGAAGACCATCCACATGGTCTAGGATCTTCTCCAGACTCCAAACTACCTTCTAAACACCATAGTCCAGTACTCCTCCCACATACAACTTGCATGTGGCAGCAACACTAGACTGGGGGGACTTGAAGGGGTATGGTCCCAGATCTCGCGTCAACATCGACCGCGAGTGACCATTACCCTTATCAAAACCCCCACCAACCAACAACCTACTTGTGCCCATGCGGGAACGCGTCGACACAAGGGTTGAATCCAATCTATCTAGTGATGAAGGAGGACTTACCTGGAACATGAGAACGGTAGAGTGATGCGACATAGCATCACATCTGGTGTATGAAAACGGAAGTATTCACAGCGATGCGGCCTCGCACCGCATCCAGTGAACACTTCTATCAATACAAGGAAGCTGGATAACAGCAACAGTCACCACAGGCGACGATGCGGCCAGCACCGCATCTCGCGTATTTCTTGATCACAAGCAAGAGACGCGATAACATCAGATGTTACCGCAGGCAGCGATGCGGCTCGCACCGCATCCTATACGCTCAACAAGTGGGACTGACACCACAATGCAAGTGGAACCAATGGCAGTCACCTGTCAGGTCTACGTAAGCGACAGACTGACGTGGCGTCGTCTCCCCGGCCGACATGTCTGACACACCTGCAAAGGTGCAGCATGTCGTCAGTCTATCCATCCACCTCCTCCTTCACTCCTCGGCTATAAATACCAACCCCAAACCAGGTTTGAGGTATCTTTCGACAACTCCCTCACTACTACTACTATCTTACTTTGCTTCCCAAGCAAATTACGGATTCTCACGCCGGAGAGTGGTAACAAGGAGCACCCCCCACCCCATCCTCCTTGTTACGAGTCACGGTTTGTTTCCTTGTGCAGGAGATCAACCCACCGGTGATCCAGCCAGCGATCCTCAAGAGGAAGGGATTAACCCTTCTTGGCGAGACCAGTGAGTTAACCCTGCCCGGTTAACCATTGTTTCATCAGGGTTGTTTGATAACTTCTGAATAGTTAAGTACTGAACCAATAAAAGGTCTAAACCATTAAGTATTGAACCAGTAAGAGGTTTGAACTATTAAGAGTCAGTATAATGCTTAATCGTTCAGATACAAATGTCTGACCAATTCAAATTAGAGGTCTTAATCATTCAGACTCAGTATAATGCTTAACCATTCAGACGCAAATGTCTGAACTATTCAGACATCTCGAAACAAACAGTCTGAACCCTTAAGTATTGAACCAGTAATAGATCTAAACAATTAGAAGCCTCATTAAGAGCTAAACAAACAACCCTAAACAAACAATCTTGTGGTAATTTACATAAGGGCACTTCGTTTTGGATCACAAAACGGTAAAGCAAACCCTATTCGTCAACAGATGCAAAGTTGGAGAAGCTTGTAAACCAAAATGATTGTAATTAGACTTTTTAATTTTTATGAATGTACGATTTCAACATGAAACAAAATTGAATAAATATAAAAACCAAATTATACTTAATAGCCTAACGTAAATCACTCAATTGATTTACGTAAATTAATAAAAGACATTATGGTAAAAGATCAAAAGGTGTATTAATGGGGTTACTGAATGTTGTTTTCTTATATCACAAAACCAAAAAGGAATGAGAATATATAGGCCATAGAAACGTGAATAAGGGCATGATCATAGGAGCCATCTATGGTAGGTGATAAAGAGATTAGCACAATATATGAGAGAAAATAATGTCTATCTTTACTCCCCCTCAAGTTGGAGTATGGAGGTCTTGAATGCCCAACTTGTCTAGTAACGTGCGGAACTAATGGGTACCCAAGGGCTTCGTGAGAATGTCGGCAATCTGATTTTTAGCGTCAATTTTCATCGGTTGTATTTCTTTGGACTCAACACGTTCTCTAACAAAATGACAGTACATTTCTACATGCTTGGTTCGTTCATGGAACACCGGATTGTTTGCTATATGACGAGCGGCTTGATTATCACAAAACAAGGGTGTTGGGCCGATGGGGGCGAGGTCAAGCAAGCTAAGGAGCCACCCCATCCACAACACTTCACTAACTGCATATGCCATTGCTCTATATTCTGCTTCGGCGGATGATCGAGAGACGACAGACTGCTTCTTTGATTTCCATGAAATAGGAGCACCACCTAAAAGAAGAAGATAACCTGTTCGTGACCGCCTTGTGAATGGACAACCAAGCCAATCCGAGTCACAGTAAGCGGTGAGATTTGTACCTCCCCCTTTTGGAATCAAAATACCTTGACCCGGTGTCATCTTAAGGTATCGTAAAACTCGGTTGCACGCATTCATATGACTCTGTCTTGGGTCATTTACAAATTGACTTAGAACATTGACGGCGTATGTGATGTCAGGTCTTGTCGCCTGCAAGTAAAGGAGTTTACCAACCAGCCGTCGATACTGGTTGGGATCAACCCACGGCTCGTCATCGCATTTGCAAAGTTTTAAATTTTGCTCCATTGGAAATGAACTTGGTTGACAACCCATCATTCCTGTTTCTTCCAAAATGTCTAGCGTGTATTTTCGTTGACTTAGGACCATTCCCTCCCTTGTTTTAGCGACTTCTATCCCAAGGAAAAACTTCAAAGGACCGAGATCTTTAATGCTGAATCGTTCGTTGAGAAAGTTTTTTGTTTCTTGTATTTTGTTCGAGTCATTTCCTGTGATGATAATATCATCAACATATATGAGCGTAGCAACAAAAACATCTTCCCCTTTGAATATGAACAATGAATGGTCTGCCCCAGTCTTCTTGAAACCCACTTCAATTAAGGAATTTGTGAATTTTTTATACCAATTCCTTGACACCTGTTTGAGCCCATAAAGTGACTTCTTTAGTTTACACACTCTATTATCGTTCGGCTTTCTGAATCCTTGAGGTAACTTCATGCAGACTTCTTCATGTAACTCCCCATGCAAGAAAGCATTGTTTATGTCAAGTTGGTGTATATACCATTCCCTTTTTACGGCAACAGTTAATAGGGTTCGGACAGTCACAAGTTTTGCGACGGGCGTGAAGGTTTCATGAAAGTCTACCCCTTCCATTTGTGTGAAACCTTTAGCAACGAGGCGAGCTTTGTACCTTTCGACGTCTCCATTTGGTTTATATTTGATTTTATACACCCACTTGGAATCAATTGCCCGTTTCCCTTCTGGTAACTCTTCTAAAGTCCAAGTCTCGTTGCTTTCGAGGGCTTGGATTTCTTTCTTCATGGCGTCTATCCACTTTGGGTCTCAAGCAGCTTGATCAAATTGTTTTGGCTCACTACTTGAGGTAATGGCCGCTAGAAAAGCTTTGTGAGATTTAGTGAACTTATCATATGAAATAAAATGTGCTAAGGGATGTACCGTTGAGGGGGTGGATTGCTTGTGATCCATAGAAGGGGGAAGCTTGACCTCATAGTCGTCAAAGTGTTTCGGACAGGACCTGGTTCATTTTTCTCTTTGTTGCTCTTCATTTTCTAGAATTGGCTGAACTTGTTCAAGTATTATATTTTCTGAATCAAGACCAACCTGTTCGTTCTCAGTGCTAGGTTCAAAAAAATTTCCAGTTTGTGGGCTTTCTTCCAATCCCTCATTTTCAACATGGGCTTCAGGCCCAATTACTTCTTCTGATTCAATGGATGTGCCATTTTTGGTATTTGGTGGGAGGCCAGCCTGCTCATCTGCATCTTCTCCTAAGTTGGGCTCACTTTGGCTAGCAGCGGACTCGGACTTAGACTGGTCCATCTCGATTACATGGTCATCGATCCACTTGTTTGGTAAAACAAATATTTCTTCTTTCTCTATCTTGCCATTTGCAAAAGGGAAGATTTCTTCTATAAACTTCACATCCCTTGAAATAACAATCTTATTATTTTGAATATCCAAAATCTTGTATCCCTTCGTTCCAGGTGGATAGCCTAGAAAAACTCCAGGTTTCCCTTTCATTACGAATTTATCTCCTTTTGTCTCTGTACTTTTGTAGTATGCAAGACAACCAAAAACCCTCATGTACTCGTAATCAGGTTTTTCGTTGTACAATATTTCATATGGCATCTTGTGTCCAATAACATCCGATGGCATTCGGTTTATCACATGCGTAGCCGTTAGGATGCATTCACCCCAAAATCTTATGGGCAAGTTTGCCTCAAATCTTAATGCTCGTGTTGTTTCCAACAAGTGTCTGTGCTTTCGTTCCACCACGCCGTTTTGTTGTGGCGTATGTGGACAAGTTGTTTCAAGCACCATTCCTTGTTTCGCATAAAAGTCGAGCATATGATTTGAGATAAATTCTCCTCCGTTGTCACATCTAATTCTTTTGATATTTTTCTCAAATTGTATTTGCACCATTTTGTGAAAAAATTCGAGACACGTGCTTGCCTCGTGTTTGTGTTTGAGGAGAAACACCCAAGTTGCTCGACTAAAGTCGTCGACTGTTGTTAAAAAATAGCTTGCACGTGTAAAAGAAGGTGTGCGGTATTTGCCCCATATATCACAATGCAATAAATCAAAGCAAGCATGTGTTTTAGTTGTACTAACAGGAAATGGTAGTCTAGCAAACTTGGCTTTAATACATGAATCACAAAAACCTTTAGACTTCAAAGTGGAATTTTTGAGGAAATCAACATGTTGTAGTTTGGAATTTGATGGGTGGCCTAACCTTTTGTGCATGTGCTAAGCGTTGTCATCATGGCTTGCCTCCTGTCTCCCATCAACTCCATCTCGTATAGGCCATTTTTGTATTGACCTACTCCAATCAATGCCCTTGAACGTAAGCTCCGCATAACAACAAAATCTGGGAAAAAGGTTACAGCACATTCGAGATCTCGTGACAATCTACCAACTGATAATAAATTGCACTTAAACTTGGGAACATAAAGAACATCTTTAAGCATCATCCCGTTAGGCATAATGTAATTTCCTCTACCCTCAACGGCGATGGCTTCACCATTGGGTATAGTAACGGGCGGTTCATAACCTCTTTTTGTCTTGTCTCTTAGTGACGAATCATCAAAAATAATATGTTCGGTTGCTCCGGAGTCGATGATCATTTTTCCTTCTCTACAAATGTTACCCCCTGTGTTGGCTCTCGGTGAGTTTTCTTCATCGATTTTTCCTTCTCTGCTTCTGAATATCTTCAAAAGTTGTTGATATTGTGCCTCTGTTATTCCTGGAATAGGACAGGCCATTTGATTATCACATGCGTAGCCGTTAGGATGCATTCACCCCAAAATCTTATGGGCAAGTTTGCCTCAAATCTTAATGCTCGTGTTGTTTCCAACAAGTGTCTGTGCTTTCGTTCCACCACGCCGTTTTGTTGTGGCGTATGTGGACAAGTTGTTTCAAGCACCATTCCTTGTTTCGCATAAAAGTCAAGCATATGATTTGAGATAAATTCTCCTCCGTTGTCACATCTAATTCTTTTGATATTTTTCTCAAATTGTATTTGCACCATTTTGTGAAAAAATTCGAGACACGTGCTTGCCTCGTGTTTGTGTTTGAGGAGAAACACCCAAGTTGCTCGACTAAAGTCGTCGACTGTTGTTAAAAAATAGCTTGCACGTGTAAAAGAAGGTGTGCGGTATTTGCCCCATATATCACAATGCAATAAATCAAAGCAAGCATGTGTTTTAGTTGTACTAACAGGAAATGGTAGTCTAGCAAACTTGGCTTTAATACATGAATCACAAAAACCTTTAGACTTCAAAGTGGAATTTTTGAGGAAATCAACATGTTGTAGTTTGGAATTTGATGGGTGGCCTAACCTTTTGTGCATGTGCTAAGCGTTGTCATCATGGCTTGCCTCCTGTCTCCCATCAACTCCATCTCGTATAGGCCATTTTTGTATTGACCTACTCCAATCAATGCCCTTGAACGTAAGCTCCGCATAACAACAAAATCTGGGAAAAAGGTTACAGCACATTCGAGATCTCGTGACAATCTACCAACTGATAATAAATTGCACTTAAACTTGGGAACATAAAGAACATCTTTAAGCATCATCCCGTTAGGCATAATGTAATTTCCTCTACCCTCAACGGCGATGGCTTCACCATTGGGTATAGTAACGGGCGGTTCATAACCTCTTTTTGTCTTGTCTCTTAGTGACGAATCATCAAAAATAATATGTTCGGTTGCTCCGGAGTCGATGATCATTTTTCCTTCTCTACAAATGTTACCCCCTGTGTTGGCTCTCGGTGAGTTTTCTTCATCGATTTTTCCTTCTCTGCTTCTGAATATCTTCAAAAGTTGTTGATATTGTGCCTCTGTTATTCCTGGAATAGGACAGGCCATTTGATCATCACAGATCATGATTAGAGGATCTTCTAAGACCGCTCTGATACCATAATAGAAGACATTATGGTAAAAGATCAAAAGGTGTATTAATGGGGTTAGTGAATGTTGTTTTCTTATATCACAAAACCAAAAAGGAATAAGAATATATAGGCCATAGAAACGTGAATAAGGGCATGATCATAGGAGCCATCTATGGTAGGTGATAAAGAGATTAGCACAATATATGGGAGAAAATAATGTCTATCTTCATAAATCAAGTATGAGATTATGTAATATTGTGTAATTATTTGTATATTTAGTTTCCTAGTTTATAGGCTCTTGTAACTCTATATATTATTTTACCAATCAATGTAAAAATGTGAGATTGAGTCCTAATATGGTATCAGCCTAATTGGCAATCCTACCCTTTCTTCCCTACCTTCTTCCTTTCTTTTTCCTCTGTTCCACCGTCGCCCTCTGTTTCTTTTCTTACTCCTGCTGCCAACCAACCCTTTCCCCAAAGTATTATTTCTTCTTTCCCCACCAACATTATAAACCCTTGAAATACTGCACCAATCCTTGAAACATTGCACCGTCCATACCCACTACCGAAATTCCTCAAATTGATTACCACCAATCTTATAAACTGCCACTTCCATGGCATCCCCGTTGACCACCCTCACCACCTCCCTACACCCTCTCCTTCACTTTATTCCTCACAAACTCAACTCCTCCAATTATCTTGCATGGAGTCAACAGGTAAAACTTGTTCTCTCCCTCCAAACCCTTCTCGACCATATTGATGGGTCCACAAAACCTCCTGCCGAAACAATCACCACGGTTGATAAAACCACTCCCAATCTAGATTATGCCACCTGGTTAGCCAACGACCAAGCCGTGCGTCTTCTCATTCAGTCATCCCTATCCGAAGAGGCTATGTCCGAGATTATCGGACTCCATACAGCCCGACAAATCTGGCTCTCTCTTGAAACCGCCTATAGCCACCCTTATCTTGATTGTATGCATACCCTCAGAGACAATCTTCGCCTTTTACAAAAGGGATCCTCCACTGTGGCAAAATTTGGACGCAAGTTCAAGGCCCTCTGCGACCAACTCGCTGCCATTGGTCACCCGGTTGATGAAACCGATAAATGTCATTGGTTCCTCTGTGGCTTAGGGCCGGCCTATGAACACTTTTCCACCACATATCATGTCGTAGGCATCTCTTCATTCCGTGAGCTGCTTGTTTAAACCGAAAACCAGGAAATCTTTATGCACTCCCTTCATGGCCAACAGTCTCCGCCCGTAGCCTTTACGGCGCAATCTTCCCGATCCGGTAATTCTCGTTCTAATTCTGGTCCTAATTACTCTAACCGTGGTAGAGGTCGTGGTCTTGGTGCAGGTCGTTGTCGCACTCGTAGACCTCCTCATTGTCAACTATGCAGGACAGACGGTCATTATGCAAACGCATGTCCGAATCTCGCTAGTTTTGCAAAGCAAGCATCGTCTGCCGATGCAAATCTGGCCCATGCTTTTCATGCTCAATGCCATGTCACTGATGAGGACCATCCCGACTGGGCTGGCGATACAGGTGCGTTGGCTCATATGACTCCTTGTCTTAAGGATCTTGATGCCACTTTTCGTTCCTCTAAGCATGACTTTGTTCGTTTTGGTAATGGTCATACATTGCCTGTGACGAATATTGGAACCACATCTCTTACAAAACACATTCATCTAAAAAATGTCCTTGTCGTACCGCATCTTACCAAACGCCTACTCTCTATTAGTAAACTTACCCATGATTCTCCTGTAGATGTCCTTTTCTCTAATAATTTTTTTCATATTCAGGATCGAAAAACAAAGGAGATCCTGGCAAAGGGAATATGTGAGAACGGACTCTACATCCTTCGAGAAGGAAATCGTGCATTCATTGCTTCCTACTCGGATCATCATCTCAAAGCCTCCTTTGACAAATGGCACGCACGCCTTGGTCACGTGTCGCTTGATATTATTTCTAGATTGCATAGATATGGTTCTTTATTTGTTACTTCACTTTTACCTAAACCTACAGTTTGTTCCCCATGTCAATTATCTAAATCTAAACGTTTGCCTTTTGTTTTGAATGAAAACGTTCTTTGCATGCTCTTGATTTGATACATTGTGATTTGTGGGGTGCTGCGCCCGTTACTTCCTCACATGGTTATCGGTTTTATGCTATATTCATTGACGATCATTCTCGTTTCACATGGTTTTACCCACTTAAGCATAAGTCTGAATTTTATGAGGCCTTATTAGTGTTTGCTCCATTTATTCAAAACCAATTGTCATGCAAAATTAAAGTATTTCAGAGTTATGGAGGCACTGAATTTACAAACCACCGAGTACAAAAATTTTTTAATGAAAAAGGAACTCATCACCGTCTTTCTTGTCCTTACACCCCTGAACAAAATAGGCGTGCTGAACGCAAACACAGACATATAACTGAAACCGGCCTCGCCATGCTTTTCAACTCTCATGCACCCGCTGTAGGATCGTATTCTGACCCGAACGAGTCTATCAGAGGAGTTTTGATCAGATACAGGTGCGGAAAACAAGTACCTGACGTAGAAACAGCTAGATCTTCACTTAAATCACACTTTTGATTGATATAACAGCGTTTACAATCAAATCTCACACCGGCAGCACCTCGGTATGGAAAACAAGAACGTTACAAATGATTTCGCTCATGTGGTATATATAGGGACTAGGTTTCGCTTATATGGACATGTACACAAAAGCAAAACCCCCTATTGTACGTATAAGCGAAACTAATATTTTCCATATACGGACATGTACACATAAGTGGAACTAATAGTTTCCCACATACGGACATGTACACATAAGCGGAACTAATAGTTTCCCACATACGGACATGTCGGGAAATCTCATACAATGAGCCCTAATCTAACATTCTAAGACTAAGACTCGATACAAGATGAAGTCGACAGATGTATGCACTAACACCCGCCACATTATGGACTGATATTTTTGCATCCGCCACCTTCATTATCAACCGTTTACCCTCCGCCGTACTTGATTTCAAATCCCCTTATGAAATTCTGTACGGTAACTCACCTACTTATTCCAATCTTCGTGTATTCGGTTGTCGGGTGTTTCCTTACTTGAGGGACTATGCAAAACATAAGTTAGCTCCCCGCAGTGCAGAGTGCATCTTTATTGGCTATGATGCAAAATACAAAGGCTATAAATGTTTGGATCCACATACTCATTGCGTCTATGTTACACGTCATGCACAGTTCGATGAAGCAAATTTTCCGTTTAGTAATCACACTAAT
This sequence comes from Helianthus annuus, assembly GCF_002127325.2. Taxonomy (NCBI): domain Eukaryota; kingdom Viridiplantae; phylum Streptophyta; class Magnoliopsida; order Asterales; family Asteraceae; genus Helianthus; species Helianthus annuus. The sequence goes on along the minus strand of NC_035438.2, from coordinate 23,234,423 downwards.
CCGGTTGATGAGGCTACCTTGATTTTTTCAAATTTTGATGAAACCTTACCATCCATTCCCATACCCAACCCGCCAACTTTACCCAACATACGCGCTGAAACCACACCGACTCCTATCGAACCCACACCTACCGCCCATGATCCGTCCCACTGTCCTTTGTGTTCTATTTTCGTTGCCCAACCTCCTAATCTCCCAGCCCAATCCAATCCATTGGCCCATACTATCCCAGCGCCTCCTCCCACTCCCTCGGCCCACTCATCTTTTCCTACCCAGCCCACTACATCCCAACCCGAATCCGCTATACCCCAAAATGATCCTTCTCTTAGCCCACCTCAGCCTTCTCACACTAACTTTGAATCATCTGTTGGGCCGATGCCATCACACCCCATGAGGACTTGATCGAAAAACGGGATTTACAAACCAAAGTTTTATACTAATCTTACTTTGTTTTCAGGTCCTTTACATCATGCTCTTCTTGCAGCACAGGATCCTCGTGGTTTCAAGTTAGCCGCAAAGCACAATAAATGGGTCAAAGCAATGGAGGAGGAACTTCAGGCGTTACGCTCAAATAACACTTGGATTCTCGTACCAAGACCCTCCAACGCAAACATAGTTGGATCCAAATGGGTTTTTCGGACAAAATACAAAGCTGATGGTTCTGTTGACAGGTACAAGGCTCGTCTGGTTGCTCAGGGATTCACTCAAATTCCTGGAATAGATTTTTCACACACTTTCAGTCCGGTAGTAAAGGCCTCTACGGTTCGTGTGGTTCTCGCTCTTGCCACTATTTATGGATGGTCGCTTCGTCAGTTGGATGTTTGGAATGTGTTTCTCAATGGAAGTTTTACTGAAACTGTTTACATGGAGCAACCTACAGGTTTCGTTGACGCAAAATTTCCTCATCATGTGTGTCACCTTCAAAAAGCTCTCTATGGTCTCAAACAAGCACCCCGTGCTTGGTTTCAGCGTCTCAGTAATTTCTTGCTTGCCAAAGGATTTGTTTGTAGCAAAGTAGATACTTCCCTTTTTATCTTCAAACGAGGGAACGCCATCATCTATCTTCTCGTCTATGTAGATGATATTATTATTACTGGCAGTGATACTACTCTCATTCAATCGTTTGTTACTAGCTTGCACAGTGAATTCTCAGTAAAGGATTTAGGTGCTCTTGGCTATTTCTTGGGTCTTGAGGTCACCTACACAGAAAATGGTCTTTTTCTCAGCCAAGCTAAATACGCTCATGACATCTTAGCTCGTGCAGGCTTGCTTGATTCAAAACCGGTTGATACTCCATTAGCTACCTCAGAGATTTTTCTTAGCAAAGGTGAACCTTTTCATGATCCCACTCTTTATCGATCATTGGTTGGAGCTCTACAGTATCTCACTATTACGGTCCTGATCTTTCTTATGTTGTCAATCAAGCCAGTCAGTATCTGCAGTCACCTACCACTTCTCATTTTCAATTGGTCAAACGTATTCTACGCTATCTTAAGGGCACAATCTCCTTTGGTTTAACCTTTTCTAAACCGCCTTTGACCACCTTAGTTGGGTATTCTGATGCTGACTGGGCTCGGTGTATTGAGACACACCGATCGACGTATGGCTATTCGATTTATTTGGGTGGAAATCTTGTTTCTTGGAGTGCGAAAAAGCAGCCTACTGTCTCTCATTCCAGCTGCGAATCTGAATATCGTGCTATGGCAAACACTGCAGCTGAGATTATTGGATTACTCACCTTTTGCGTGAGTTACATGTTCTTCCCACTGATCGACCTACTCTTCTGTGTGATAATAAAAGTGCTATTTTTCTCAGTCAAAATCCAGTCTCTCACAAACGTGCGAAACATATTGATATTGATTATCATTTTGTTCGGGAACTTGTCTCGTCTGGAAAACTCTACACCAAGTTTATTCCAACCAATCTCCAGGTTGCAAATATTTTTACCAAGAGTCTTTCCAAGCCTTTGTTTCAAAAGTTTCGGACTCTGCTCCGTGTTGGTCCTCCACCTGTTCGATTGAAGGGGGGGTAATAGCATAACGTAAATCACTCAATTGATTTACGTAAATCAAGCATGAGATTATGTAATATTGTGTAATTATTTGTATATTTAGTTTTCTAGTTTATAGGCTCTTGTAACTCTATATATTATTTTACCAATCAATGTAAAAGTGTGAGATTGAGTCCTAATAATACTTATCTGCTAAACTTCAATAATTATTATAATAATTTTAAATAAGCAATGGGGTGGTGATTAGGGCTGCAAACGAACCAAACGTTCGGCGAACAGTTCGTGAACCGTTCGGTGGGAAATTCGTTTGTGTCCGTTCGTTTATTAAACAAACGAACACGAACACAAAATTTCGTTCGTTTAGTTAAATGAACAAACATGAACAGAGGTCGTGTTCGTTCGTTTATGTTCGTGAACGTTCGGTAACGTGTTTGTTTGTTTGTGTTCGATAGTTCATTAGTGGTTTAAGTTTTTATGTCTATTTAAATCCTTCAAAATTCCGACAAATTAAATATCTAATAAGTGTCAGTCTATTATATATTCTGATCATGAACGATTTTTTGTATTCTTTGTTTCCATTTATGTTCATGAACATTAGTTTGTGCTCATTTGTGTCCGTCAACGTTCATTCCCAAAAATTAACAAACAAACACGAACAAGTTCATTTCCTTAACAAACGAACACGAACATAAAATCTCGTTCGATAAGTGTTCGTGAACGGTTCGTGAACACATATATTTCTTAACAAACAAACACGAACAAGGTCTTGTTCATGTTCGTTCGGTTCGTTTGCAGCCCTAGTGATGATCCATTAACAAAGGCAACGCCTTTAAACACATGGGTCCAGAAGGGGAAGATCTTGTGTTCAAGTCTCACAGACGACAAGGATTAGATAGAAATTTGCCGTTCAAAAAAATAATAATTTAAATGTATTTTAATTATTCTTTTACTTGATAAATCCTTAGACTTTTGATCTCATATAGACCACCCGTTCCTTGAAATCGTCCATACCACCCTTAGCATCCTTCGGTTTCACGTGTCTTCATTATTGTTGGTATTGTTTATATTTTGACACTCCCTCTCAATACCAATATCATTCATCCCGAGACATGACCGAAATTTGATTAATGTACCACAACAAACGTTGGTTCTCTTGTGTAACGTTCCACATTTTCTGTACTTTCCAATTTAGAATGTTGTATTCACATTTTTATTTTTAGAAACTTGTATTCTTATTTCATTTCAATCCTTGTAATCTCAAGACTTTGATCATAATGGAAAATCGTATTTTTATATCAACATTGTTTAATCAAACATGCATAATACGTAATCAATCGCGAAATACATTTTTAATTTAAAACCGAGACATACATTGAGATTATAATATTTTCTCGGAATCACATTCATACGTGTTTCATACCTATAACATGCTTGCATACAACTTTATAGCATGCTTGCATACAACTTTATAGCATAAAATAACCAATAATACAAGTGCAAGAACTAAAAATGAAAATCCACCTTCATTAACTCCCAACCACCTTCAGTAACTCCCAAACCCTAATCCTCACTTATGAATACAAGCCTCCACCACCTCCTAAACACTTTCCACACACCAAATCTTCTCTCAAACTCCCAAATTCTCTCAAGTCTTCCAAGCAATGCATAAAACACTTAGGTGTTTTAAGTGAGTTTTCACTCACTTTTCTTGATTCTTCTTATTCTTCTATTCTTTTCTCAAACTACTTGGATAACCTCCATGAAGGTTTCCACAAGTGTGTCATGGCAAACTAAGGTAAAACCTCATCACATTGAGATCCAAAGTAGTATAATAATTCTGCTATGATGTATCTTTTATTACTTGTATATTTTACTTGAAACTTAGTGAAATCATGTACCCACCTTGCTCCCAACTAAGCTCATGGTTGTGGGTCTGTGTTGTGGTTGATTTCCACAAGAAATAAGGCTCAAAACCTCTTTAAAATTTGCCCAAAATGTTCTAAGTGTTGAAACCATCCAAGCTTTCAACCTTCAATGTTGAAAGACTTGTGTAAGAGTAATGTGTGAACTACGGAAGCTTTGGTTCTCCAAACTTATTCCACTACATCACTTTTATGTTTTTTTATAAAAACAATTTCCATAAAGTGACAAGGCTACATCACGTCCTCGAACACTTTCCATGCTTGAGATGCACGCATCTAGTTTGCTCACTTGGTTGTTTTAGTCAGTTAGTTAAATTTAATCTTATATTCATGACCAACTGAACTCATCAACTAAGTTGATGAGTTTGTGCTTTGGTGAATCATACGATGAGGTTTAATGGATGGAAATCATTCTACCACCATGCTTGACTTACATGATAATACATGATGGACGAAATTATAACATATACTATACAATATACCTATTAACCGAACTCTTGATAGTAACCGAATTATGGTTAGATGTCAAGAACTTAGGTTAGATTATCGTAGTCTCTACTCTAGACTCCTCATTTGTGATTCTAATGGGCAAATTAGGACCCATGAAAACACATGATAACATAGTGTCCAAACGAGTATCTAGATAAGATATATTTTCGTTGCATATATACTTTTCATATTAATTTCGAATCCAACCTCTCTATGAGCTCCATATACTTATACGCCTTCGTTTCCCAAATGTAGGGTAACTTTGGTGCTCGACCCTCAACGACTCGCCAACTCACATTTACTTTGGAAACTTAGCAAACCGTGAGTATACATGACTCTTTTTTTAATTTTAGACACCTTTGGGGTGCAATATATATAACTAGTTAAATTTGCACAATCACATACAAACATGCTTGACACAAACAAACAATCCTTTATACATGCTTAATACGTGATGCTTAGAAATTCATACAAGCTAGAAGCCATTCTTGCACTATTCTTGTCATTAACTTTCGTACGAGCCTACCTTAACATGTATAGCGCTATAGGAGTAGCACACCGCCTGTATTCTTGTGGTCATGTTAAGTTATACAAAAAAGGTCTTGTCGTTGTGACGACAAGATTACGTTAGTGGAATCATTGGGTTGACAATTATGTGATGCATGCTAGTATTGTTATGATATGCCTTAGTACACGAATATGCCATGTGGATTTGTTTAAATCGTTTTATACTTATGCTAGTAACTCAAACTTATATACTCTCAAATGTTTTATGTGTTGACATGTACTTTAATATGTATTGCATGATGTTGATACGATTGAAAAGAAATGTAGTAGGACGACTTGAAACGCACTTTAAATTTTGTTTATGTATTGTACTTTGTTTACTTGTTACAAGATGTTGTACTTTGCTTCCAAACATTGTATTTCCGATTTAGAAGTGAAATGAAATTTTGCTTATTAAATACTTGTCACAAATAGTCGTTATAAAGTCTCTTACAATCTCGTTTTCGCCTCACTCCGATGTTTCTGCCATCGGTTGGGGTGTGACATCTTGCTACATCATGACACCACATTCTTGCCAATAAAGAACACATATCTTGTGGTTGATCGTCTACTATCCGAATCACCGGTATAGTTCGCATCACAAAGCATTGTTGCTTTAATGTACCGCAACAAACGTTTCACCACAAACATGTGAGCTCATTTAGGTTGTTGCATATTTTTTTTTGAAGATCCACTATGATAATGAGAAAGATTTCTGTATATACGGCCAAAGCGCTCAATAATATCAGAATCTGATAAATCGGCCCAAATTGCCTTACCAATAGGATGCCCCAATGCGTTACAAAATTTCGATTTAGCCAACGATCCAACCAGAGGCATAATTGGAACAATACTATCAAACTTCTTAATAGCATTATTAATTAAAAATGTATTTTCTAGCATTTGACCGCGTACCATTGAAGGCTTTAGACGCACACTTGAACGATAACCCAGAAAGTCAAGGGAATGATTGGATAATTGGTTTATAGAAATCCTTCCTGGATAAGACCACAGGTAAAAATAAGATTTCCAGAAATTGAAAAAGTAATCTTTCCTTTTATTCATCAAAAGAAACGTCCCTTTTGAAGCAAGAATTGATTTTCCTTGATACCTAACATAATGCATGAAAGAATCTTGACTCAATACTTCAACTGTGGATGCTATATCCAGTTGGGTCAATATAAGACATATCAAACTTATAATGAAATGTCGATACTCTGTTGGGTTTTCTTCATCTTTACCATCTTCTAACCTAAACATCGCATGCACATCAATAGGAGTAACAACTTCCTTTGAGTTTGTTATGCTAAACCTCAAAAGAAGCTATCTGACACAATCTTTTGATGCAAAACTAACCCTCATGTATCATATTGAATCTCTAGACCCAAGAATCTTCCAAGTTTCCTAGATCTTTTATGTTAAATTGAATCTTCAAGTTTTGCTTCAATAACTCGATCTCATCATCTAAATCGCTAGTGATGATTAAATCGTTGACATACACCAAAACGAGCACCACTTTACTGTTTTGAACCTTGACAAATAAACTTGCATCAGCACTTGTACTCACGAAACCATTATGCTGAGAACTCCCCACTAAATCTGAACCATGCTCAGGGAGATTGTTTTAACTCGTACAACGCCCTTTGAATTTACAAACATACCCAAGTTGCAAGTATTTACCGAACCCTGTAGGTTGTTCCTTATAAATCAAATGATTTAAGCCATTGTATAGAAACGTGTTGTCGATATCCATTTGCCATAAATTCCATCTCTTTATTACTGCGGTGAAGAAGACCACACGAACCATGGTAAGTTTGGTTACGGGACTAAAGGTCTCATCATAATCGAGTCCATACTCTTGAGTAAACCCGCAAGCTACTAACTGTGCTTTATACAGATCCATCGACCCATCTGGTTTTCTTTTTAGTTTAACCACCACCAAAAAGTTTCCCTCATATTTTTTCGCATTTGATAGCTTTCATTTATCACCTGTCATATGGTTCGAGCACCCGAAATCGACTATCCAGCCGTCTAGGTTATTTGAGACAATATCAGTTGTAGTGTTTAGCGCACGTACCTCTTCGGTTTGAGCCATGAGAGCCTTTACCTCTTCTACATGAGCTACATCCAACATCTCATCCTTCCTCGGCTTCTACTTCCGCACTATTTCCCTTGTCTTGTTTGGGTTTCTTGCAATCTTTAGCCATATGGCCTTTAAAGCCACAGTTGAAACACTTGAATGGAAACCTTTTACCTTTGAATGATTTATTTCCATCTACATTGTCATCTTTATCGATGGCTTTTAATTTCTCGGATACTTTTCCTTTCTTAACCTCCGTGTTCTTTTGATTTCTCCCTTTGGACTTCGAAGCATAGAGAGCCTTGGTTTACACCCGAAAATTGTTTCGCCAACGCCTCCTGACCTACCAATAAGTTTTCAGACTCAGCTATGCTTGGTTGTGCACCCTGGGTAGTTGTAACAAAGCTATGATATTCGGTTTTTAACCCGTGAATCAATATGCGTTTCATTTGAGCATCACTTACCTTTGATTGCGGATCTACCTCCCCGATCTCAAGGCACAAGTTCTTTACTTTACGAAAACATTATGAGATTGGAATATCGCCTTGCGAGATAGTCATAAGTTAACCTTCAAATAGTTAACATTCAACAACTTCAAGAGTATCCTAGGAAGCTTTCAAGTATTCAAGTTCTTGAACATGATCAAGAACATCTTCTTCCACATTGGTTTTGATGATGAAAATTGCATGTCCTTCATTTATCTATCACTTTCCGATTGCTCTGTTAATATCATTGGTTGGCTCTGTTAATATCATTGGTTGGTTGTTGAGTTTTCGTGTCATTCGTTACTTGTTACAAATCTTCCTTGAAGATAGGATTTAATACAAGTTGACCACCGTTTGTAGTTGGTTTGATTCAACCATTTGATTTCGCCAACCACTTTAGTTCCGCCATGCTACCGCTGATTTGCCTGCAGTTACTCTGCTTTTCTTGAATCCTTGCGTACACAACAAATTAGATTCTGATATGGACTTTCTTTCCTAATTTCAGTGTAAATGACCGATTTTTTGATCATGACACTTCTTCGACCAAGGTTGATGTATTATGCCACTGATCAGCTTGTCTTCGTAAGGCTCTAATACTAGTTGTAAACCTGAAACAAAAGCTTGTAAACGAAAATTACTGCAATTATACTTTTTATGAATGAATTACAATCACAAACCAAGGTCTTTAAATAGCATACTAATCCTAATACAAGTTCAACACGAAACACATTAAATAATATACAAACGAAACTAATACTTATCTGCTATTCTTAGAGCATTCAAATAACAATTACGATGTCACACCCCCAAAATCCACCTGCGGATAACACCCGCTTCGAGGGCGTGACTGACCAGGATCCAGCCACCAATTATACTGAATAATTAAAATTGATAACAAAAGTAATACTTACTAACCATAAGATTAGCAAATATCAAGTTCAGAGTTGATGGTTTCAAGTTCAAACAGTTAATAAGTAGCGGAAGCATAAGTAAAGTAGTAGTTAAACAAGTTCATAGTTCAAAATAAGGTAACACCCAACTCAAGGGTGGACAGACACTACTCGTTCCCAAGCAGCAAGCTCCTTCGTCAATGGTTACCTGCAAAGCATGCAGTAAGGGGTCAACAATAATGCTGAGTGAGTTCACTAGTTGTCCAGTTTTAGTTTACCAAAAACTTAAGTTGTTTAGATAAAGCATTTATAATCACGTTGTGGGGAGCTACCCCATCTGTAAGCTCACTAAACTGTGGATACCGAAACTGTTGACGGAATATAAATATTCGTGCCCCGAGTCAATGTCTATCGTCATTGACTATGTTGCAAGGTCTACTAGTTCACGCCCGATCTCCCCCGGTCACGGTGTGAGGTTGTCAAACCTAATAGCGCTATCAACTAATAACCCGTTCGCCCCCGGCGATTAATCGGTACTGTAAGCAGGGACTTAAAGTGATAGAGTTTCGTTTAGCATGGCTAGTTGTGATTTATAAATAGTATCCAAACGTATCTCCCCCGGAGATAGTAATTACCCATTCTGTTTTCCCCCGGAGTAATGGGTCAAATGTATTTTCCCAAAGTTGGTAGTTTGTTCGTGTCCCTCCGCGGGACGCATGCTTTTAGTGTGTGAACTCACCTTGGGTTGCTCGGCAGATTAGGTTACTTGTCAAACACGTTGGTCACCACGTCCTAACATGGTTACCGGTATAGGTCAGGTTCGGTGTACAAGCATTCACGTAAACATCTATACATAACTGGCACGTAACATGCATAAAAATACAGACAGTGGGTTATTGGGCCGGCCTTAACATTTAAGCCGTCAACAGCAACACATAATCCAGTTAACAGGTAGCCCACATTACACATATCGGCCCAATAACCAAAATGGGCAGCCCAGTCGCAACCAGGTGGTCTCGAGTCGCAACCAGGTGGTCTCGGCTTGTCACGCTGTGGTTGCGAGTCGCAACCGTGGTCTCGAGTTGTCACGTTTTGGTTGCGAGTCACAACCGTGTGGTCTCGAGTCATCATGCTGTGGTTGCGAGTCGCAACAGTGTGGTTGCGAGTCGAAACAGAGTGGTTGCGAGTCGGAATGCTGTCCCTTTCATGAACACGTGATGATGCAGATGCATCAGTCCATTTTGTACCAAGTAATCAGGCCCAAATCGGGAAACAGCCAATGAGGTTTCTACTAACACTTTGCCTAATCTGAATATTAGTAAACTTAGATCAAACTTTGCCATTTTTGAAATCTTCAAACTACATTCAACAAGTTCATCCAAGTTCATAGTTTTCTAGGGTTTTCATGCCAACATAATCACACATTTTTGAACCAAAACTCACATATTTCTAGCAAGATCATCATGCAAGAACAAGAAACACACATGTTTGTAGCCGAAATCTCATATTTAACAACATCATTTTGCAAGAACAATGAAGCATAGATTGGTTGGCCATAATCATTCTTAAACTACCATTTGTTAGTCATTTTAAACATATCATCAAGCATTCAAACATAGTGGTTTACACATAATGCCTAACTTCACAAATCATCCTAAAGAGTATGCATAACATTACTAACTAAGTACTTTCTAGTTCATAACCATTTTATTCATCAAGCATTCAAGACAACCATTACACATATGTAACACTAACCGGTTGAGAAGAAGGAGCCGAAGACAAAGGAAGAAAATGAGAGAAGATGAAGTGTCCGAGTGATCCGAGATTTCTTGACCGAGATCCAAGCTTGAACCGAAAAGAGAAGAAGAGTGGTGTTGTTGTTTGGAGTTTCTAGTTGAGAGAAAATAGGAGAAGTGTGTTTGTGTGTTGTGTAGCAAATGAAGGAAAGTGAGGAGAAGGTTGGGGATTTATACAAGGGGGTTTTCGGGTTGGGCTTGGGGTTTCGGCCCAAACCGGTTACGGCCCAAAGGCCCACTCGAGACCGAGTGGCCCACTCGCAACCGCCCGGTTGCGAGTCATGGTCTCGACTCACATACATTTATATATAATACGTACATTCAACACACATTAAGCAAATAAAGATCACGTTTCCATTTAATAATATTTATATATACACAAAATATTACAAGGTGTTCGTTCGGAAAAACCTAGAGTGTCACATTATCCCCAAGTTTTAAGAACTTTCGTCCCGAAAGTTAAGGCAGCCACTGCCCAGCTAGCGTGTTTCAACGGGGTGTCACATCATCCCCCCGTTAGTTTGGAATTTCGTCCCGAAATTCGGTTGTAGCTTCAGTGCTGGGGTTTTCGTTTGGGAACAACTGGGGATACTTAGACTTCATCTGGTCTTCCCGCTCCCAGGTAAACTCTGGGCCACGCCGTGAGTTCCAACGAACTCGCACAAGAGGTATCTGGCTACGTTTGAGGGTTTTGATCTCTCGATCCGTGATCTCAATCGGTTCCTCAGTAAAGTGTAGCTGTTCATCAATGGTTAGTTCCTTGAAAGGAATTATGAGTGTTTCATCTGACAGGCACTTCTTCAGATTAGACACGTGAAAAACGTTGTGCACTGCACTCAGCTCTGCAGGCAGGTTCAATCTATAAGCAACCTTACCGATTTTCTCGGTAATTTCGAATGGTCCAACATATCGCGGGTTCAGCTTGCCCCGTTTACCGAAACGAACCACACCCTTCCAGGGTGAGACTTTAAGTAGAACCCGGTCCCCGACCTGGAATTCTAACGGTTTCCTACGCTTATCAGCGTAGCTTTTCTGACGGTCACGAGCTGCCGCCATGCGTTGCCTGATCTGGGCAATCTTCTCCGTTGTGTCTACCACCAGTTCCGGGCCTGTGAGTTGACTGTCACCTATCTCCGCCCAGCAAAGGGGTGATCGGCATTTACGACCGTACAAGGCCTCAAAAGGCGCCGCCTGAATGCTAGTGTGGTAGCTGTTATTGTAGGAGAATTCCACCAGCGGTAGATGCTTCTCCCAGTTCTTGCCAAAATCGATCACACATGCTCTAAGCATGTCTTCCAGGGTTTGGATGGTGCGTTCAGACTGCCCATCCATTTGCGGGTGATAAGCGGTGCTCATATCCAATCGTGAGCCAAAGGATTTGTGCATAGCTTGCCACAATTCGGAGGTAAAACGAGCGTCTCGGTCGGAAATAATAGAAGTTGGCACCCCGTGCCTGGAGACTACTTCCTTTAAATAGATTTCTGCCAAGGTAGAAAACTTGTCTGTTTCCTTAATGGCCAGAAAGTGTGCAGACTTAGTCAATCGATCTACTATCACCCAAATAGTGTCATTCCCGCGTTGGGATCTAGGTAGCCCTGTAACAAAATCCATGGAAATCTGTTCCCATTTCCACTTCGGGATTTCCGGTTGCTGGAGTAGGCCTGCCGGTTTCTGATACTCAGTCTTGACTCTTGCGCATGTCAAACATTTGCTAACGTAAGCTGCTATGTGGGCTTTCATGCCAGGCCACCAGTAAGTGGTTTTTAAGTCGTGGTACATCTTATCTGAACCAGGATGTACTGAATAACGGGACTTATGGGCTTCGTCCATCACAAGCTCTCGTAGATCTCCGTAAAGTGGGACCCAAATGCGCCCTGCCACATAGTAGGCACCGTCCTCTTTTTGCTCTAGTCGTTGTCTCGATCCTCGCAACGATTCAGCCCTGATGTTCTCCGGTTTCAGAGCGTCAATTTGAGCATTTCGAATCTGGGTAGGGAGGTTAGACTGGATAGTAAGTTGCAATGCTCGCACGCGCTTTGGTATAGTGTCCTTTCGGCTGAGGGCGTCTGCCACGACATTGGCCTTGCCCGGATGATATTTGATGGCGCATTCATAATCATTCAGAAGTTCGACCCATCGACGTTGTCGCATGTTTAATTCCTTTTTCCTAAAGATATGCTCGAGACTCCTGTGATCGGTGTAGATAGTGCACTTGGTACCGTACAGGTAATGTCTCCATATCTTAAGCGCAAAGATCACTGCTCCCAGTTCTAAGTCGTGCGTAGTGTAATTCCTTTCGTAAGTCTTAAGTTGTCGAGAGGCGTAAGCAATAACTTTCTCGCGTTGCATTAACACGCAACCGAGCCCATGAATAGATGCATCGCAGTAAACTACGAAGTCGTCAGTGCCTTCAGGCAACGAGAGAATAGGAGCACTACAGAGATTATCCTTTAGTTTCTGAAACGCGGTTTCCTGAGCTTCACCCCACTTATAAACCATACCCTTCTGAGTAAGAGCCGTGAGAGGCTGAGCGATCTTTGAAAATCCCATGATAAATCTTCGATAGTATCCCGCTAGCCCTAAGAATTGGCGGACTTCAGTCGGAGTCTTAGGGGTAGGCCAATTCTTTATAGAGTCGATTTTTGCAGGGTCGACGTGAATCCCATCCTTGTTAACCACGTGCCCAAGGAAATGGACTTCTCGAAGCCAGAAGTCGCATTTCGAGAACTTGGCATACAGTTGCTCATTGCGAAGGAGTTCGAGGATAAGGCGTAGGTGCTGTTCATGCTCCTCTTGACTTTTCGAGTAGATCAGGATGTCGTCTATAAACACGATCACGAATTTGTCGAGGTAGGGTTTGCATACCCGGGTTTGTTACAGATTTCCATGGATTTTGTTACAGGGCTACCTAGATCCCAACGCGGGAATGACACTATTTGGGTGATAGTAGATCGATTGACTAAGTCTGCACACTTTCTGGCCATTAAGGAAACAGACAAGTTTTCTACCTTGGCAGAAATCTATTTGTCGAGGGTAAGGCGTAGGTGCTGTTCATGCTCTGATACCAATCTGTCACACCCCCAAAATCCACCTGCGGATAACACCCGCTTCGAGGGCGTGACTGACCAGGATCCAGCCACCAATTATACTGAATAATTAAAATTGATAACAAAAGTAATACTTACTAACCATAAGATTAGCAAATATCAAGTTCAGAGTTGATGGTTTCAAGTTCAAACAGTTAATAAGTAGCGGAAGCATAAGTAAAGTAGTAGTTAAACAAGTTCATAGTTCAAAATAAGGTAACACCCAACTCAAGGGTGGACAGACACTACTCGTTCCCAAGCAGCAAGCTCCTTCGTCAATGGTTACCTGCAAAGCATGCAGTAAGGGGTCAACAATAATGCTGAGTGAGTTCACTAGTTGTCCAGTTTTAGTTTACCAAAAACTTAAGTTGTTTAGATAAAGCATTTATAATCACGTTGTGGGGAGCTACCCCATCTGTAAGCTCACTAAACTGTGGATACCGAAACTGTTGACGGAATATAAATATTCGTGCCCCGAGTCAATGTCTATCGTCATTGACTATGTTGCAAGGTCTACTAGTTCACGCCCGATCTCCCCCGGTCACGGTGTGAGGTTGTCAAACCTAATAGCGCTATCAACTAATAACCCGTTCGCCCCCGGCGATTAATCGGTACTGTAAGCAGGGACTTAAAGTGATAGAGTTTCGTTTAGCATGGCTAGTTGTGATTTATAAATAGTATCCAAACGTATCTCCCCCGGAGATAGTAATTACCCATTCTGTTTTCCCCCGGAGTAATGGGTCAAATGTATTTTCCCAAAGTTGGTAGTTTGTTCGTGTCCCTCCGCGGGACGCATGCTTTTAGTGTGTGAACTCACCTTGGGTTGCTCGGCAGATTAGGTTACTTGTCAAACACGTTGGTCACCACGTCCTAACATGGTTACCGGTATAGGTCAGGTTCGGTGTACAAGCATTCACGTAAACATCTATACATAACTGGCACGTAACATGCATAAAAATACAGACAGTGGGTTATTGGGCCGGCCTTAACATTTAAGCCGTCAACAGCAACACATAATCCAGTTAACAGGTAGCCCACATTACACATATCGGCCCAATAACCAAAATGGACAGCCCAGTCGCAACCAGGTGGTCTCGAGTCGCAACCAGGTGGTCTCGGCTTGTCACGCTGTGGTTGCGAGTCGCAACCGTGGTCTCGAGTTGTCACGTTTTGGTTGCGAGTCGCAACCGTGTGGTCTCGAGTCATCATGCTGTGGTTGCGAGTCGCAACAGTGTGGTTGCGAGTCGAAACAGAGTGGTTGCGAGTCGGAATGCTGTCCCTTTCATGAACACGTGATGATGCAGATGCATCAGTCCATTTTGTACCAAGTAATCAGGCCCAAATCGGGAAACAGCCAATGAGGTTTCTACTAACACTTTGCCTAATCTGAATATTAGTAAACTTAGATCAAACTTTGCCATTTTTGAAATCTTCAAACTACATTCAACAAGTTCATCCAAGTTCATAGTTTTCTAGGGTTTTCATGCCAACATAATCACACATTTTTGAACCAAAACTCACATATTTCTAGCAAGATCATCATGCAAGAACAAGAAACACACATGTTTGTAGCCGAAATCTCATATTTAACAACATCATTTTGCAAGAACAATGAAGCATAGATTGGTTGGCCATAATCATTCTTAAACTACCATTTGTTAGTCATTTTAAACATATCATCAAGCATTCAAACATAGTGGTTTACACATAATGCCTAACTTCACAAATCATCCTAAAGAGTATGCATAACATTACTAACTAAGTACTTTCTAGTTCATAACCATTTTATTCATCAAGCATTCAAGACAACCATTACACATATGTAACACTAACCGGTTGAGAAGAAGGAGCCGAAGACAAAGGAAGAAAATGAGAGAAGATGAAGTGTCCGAGTGATCCGAGATTTCTTGACCGAGATCCAAGCTTGAACCGAAAAGAGAAGAAGAGTGGTGTTGTTGTTTGGAGTTTCTAGTTAAGAGAAAATAGGAGAAGTGTGTTTGTGTGTTGTGTAGCAAATGAAGGAAAGTGAGGAGAAGGTTGGGGATTTATACAAGGGGGTTTTCGGGTTGGGCTTGGGGTTTCGGCCCAAACCGGTTACGGCCCAAAGGCCCACTCGAGACCGAGTGGCCCACTCGCAACCGCCCGGTTGCGAGTCATGGTCTCGACTCACATACATTTATATATAATACGTACATTCAACACACATTAAGCAAATAAAGATCACGTTTCCATTTAATAATATTTATATATACACAAAATATTACAAGGTGTTCGTTCGGAAAAACCTAGAGTGTCACATACGATTTCATTCTCTTGTTTGGTTGTCACGTGAGAATGGAATGAATTATTACCTTGGTTTGAAAAAAAACTATTTGAGACTGAATTTTCCAGTCATAGATCTATTATGACGGATTTACTATGATATCGGCTATTGCAATAGAGTTCATGTACTATTGCGTATGTCATTTATCATATAAATATCTCTTACAATCCCACTATGAGTGTGATGTATTAGACGAGTCTCACATTGTCTTCACATGAGAGATATAATCATAGGAAATGTCACACTTCAAATACCACAATCGCATTTTGGGCACACTAGCTATAGATGAGAGGAAAACTTCACAGTTAATCATGCTTAAGTGTGAGCAATTCATAATGTGTGACCTCTTCAAAAAATCTCCATTGATATCACAAAAAATATATATATATATATATATCAATAGCCTATACGTGGGCAAATTAACAAACAACTAGTATTAAGTACCCCGTGTTGCGGCGAGGGCGTAAAATTTGACACGGTTTTACAAACGTTTTTAACGTATTAAATTTTTTACTAATATTTTGTTTCGATTTACCCCTATATTTCCTTTACTTAAAAATTATTTTTTACGTGCATATTTTATGTATGGGTACATATAAATATGATTTATTCTACATTCCGACGTAAACTTTATTTATAGACGAGTCAGGTCAAATATAATACGTTTTCGTTTAAAGAAATCATTTTTACGTGTATATTTTTATGTACGTTTTGGTATAAATTCAAGTTGTTCTACGTTTCGACGTATATATAAATTTATGATGTTTTCACTTTGCCTTTTTGTCTAAAGTGTACAAAACACCATTAAAGCATGAAGTACAATCACATTAAGCCTACTTATGTTACAAATTAATAGTTATACTTTTTGTCTAAATTGTACAAAACACCATTCAAGCATCAAGTACAATCACATTATGCCTACCTATGTTACAAATTAATAGTTATATAATAGTTATATAAAATTAATTTGTATGAGTTGCTAGATGCTACATTGAGGTTGTATAATACGGAAATGACTCGCTATATCAATATATATATATATAGGGGATGGATCATGAGAAAACTAGTTTAAATGAGAAAACCAAAAAACTAACTAAAAAAACCTAAAAAAATACCAAAATTTTTTTTTTTTTTACAATTTTTTAAAGAAAAATCGCTACTTTTTATGTATGGAAAAAAATTTTCAAAAAAAAAAAAAAAAAACATTTTGTTGTACTGCACATGTGCACTAATACGGAAAGCCTAAACCACTTAACCCACCCCCCCCCCCAAAAAAAAAACCTAAATTCACCCTCCCACCAAAAGCCTAACCCCCACCCCACCCCCCACCCCCCAAAAACCTAAACCCCCCACCCCCCACCCCCCCCTCCCAAAAAAAACCTAAACCCCCCCTCCCCCCACCCCCCAAAAAACTAAACCGCCCCCCCCCCCCCACCCCCAAAAACCTAAAACTAAACCCTAAACATAAACCCGAAAAAAACCTAAACCCCCCACCCCACCCCCCCCCCCCCTAAAAAAACCTAAACCCCCCCTCCGCCCACACCCAAAAACCTAATCCTAATCCTAAACCTCCAAAAAAACTAACCCTAAAAGCTAAACTAGACTCAAAAAGCTAATTCTAAGCATGTAATGCAATTGTAGTACATGTTATATTGCACATGTGCACTACTATAATAATAGTGTTGAAAACAAGACGACACCATAAATCTTTTTTTATGTCATAAAAAATATGCTCGAATATACTTGAATGAAAGATAAGAAAATTTGTGATCTTATGGTGCCATTTTTGTTTTAAAATGATAACGTATGGAGAAATGGGAAATGTTTGAAAAGTTATATTTTTTTCCAATTTTACCCCTCCTTCATTAAAAGTCCCCCTCCTTCATTAAAAGTCTTCCTCCCCCTCCTTTTTAGTGGATTTTAGTTAGTTTTCTAGTTTTCTCATTTATATTTAGTTTTCTCATGATCCTCTCCTATATATATATATAGGGGGAAGATCAAATGAGAAGAAAATTAATGAAAGAAGAAAAAGAAGAAAGGACATATTGGTAAAATACTAATTCATTTATAACTCATCTCATTAATTTCACTCTTTATTAATTATAGTCAACTAATCATTAATTATCCTACATATAATCTACAAAGCCTACACATATCAAAATTTTCCTACATATACCTTACACATTATAGAATTTTATCCTACACACGTTGAAATATATCCTACACAACTCGTAATTTATCCTACACAACTAGTAATTTATTCTACACTTTAAATTAAGTTGTTTTTTTAATTTGGAAAAAAAATATATATTTTGAAAAGAAGTTACAAATTTAATTTAATTAGTTATTAAATGGGAAGAATACAAATTAATGATTTATGTAAGTTTACCAATATACCCTTGTATTAAAATTAAATGCAAATATTAAATGAAGTAAAATGGAGCATTCTTATTGGTTGAAACTTCTTCTTTTTTCTTCTTACAAAAAAATTCTTCTCAATTGAACCCTCCACTATATATATATATATATATATATATATATATATATATATATATATATATATGTGTGGGTGAGAGTTGGCTACAAAGTCCATT
Source organism: Helianthus annuus (assembly GCF_002127325.2). NCBI lineage: Eukaryota > Viridiplantae > Streptophyta > Magnoliopsida > Asterales > Asteraceae > Helianthus > Helianthus annuus. The sequence goes on along the minus strand of NC_035438.2, from coordinate 23,216,204 downwards.
TTTCCTACAAAGTGTAAAAAGTCATAAAACAACACAATTTCAGCCATAAAACATACTCAAAACTCATAAATAACAAAGTGAATATACTAAAACACCATATTTGTGGGTTGTGTGTTGTGTTTTGGAAAAAAGGCTTTGATTATCGAATGACTAATACTAGTGTGTTTTATGTTAATTATCATGTTGTGTTTTATATTCATAGTTCTACGATGGTGTGTTTGAAGTTTTATGGAATTTTAAGGTTTGGATATTGTGTTTTAGTGATCTTCACTCTGTTATTTGTGGGTTTTAAGTGTGTTTTATGGCTAAAATTATGGTGTTTTATGACTTTGTACACTTTGTAAGAAAAATGGACGGTGAAAAGTGTAAGAACGGTGAGAACGATTTTGGTGGTGACATGTGGCATTGATGTTAAATTACACTAAAGGATAATATTGTTAAAAAAACCCACTCACATGAACTGGGTGTTCAAATAAAACGCCATAAAAACACCCAATTCAGAAAAACGCCATGAAAATACCCAGTTAAAACGCCATAAAACACTCAAAAAAGCTATTGTTATGCACGCACAAAAAAAGCTATTTTTTAGCTTATAGTTTACAACAGCTCAAAAAAAACATTTTTTTGAGTCATATAGCTCAAAAAGTGTGCGTGTAAGTTTATTTGTGCTGATTTTTGGGCGGTTTATGTGTCTAACCGCCTAAATTAATATTTTTTTAGCTCAGAAAAATCAAAATATGTTCTAGTGTAAAAACGCCATAAAACACCCAGTTCAGAAAACGTCATAAAAAAACTCAGTTGAAAACGTCATAAAACACTCGGTTCAGAAAAACGCCATGAAAATACCTAGTTAAAACGCCATAAAAACACCTAGTTCAGAAAAACGCCATAAAACCATGGTTGTAAAAATCCCGACTAGGTGCCGATTAATCCTCGATTAACCGCCGATTAATCTCGATTGATTTCTGATTAATTACAATTAATTGCGATTATATCCGATTAATCCCTGGTTAATCCCAATTAATCGCTAGTCCCCATCCCACCGGCCGACTAGCGAATAGCGATTTCTACAACCATGCATAAAACACCCGGTTCAGAAAAAACGCCATAAAACTCGGTTAATTTTTTTTCGAAAAATAATCATGTATAAAAAAGTTATTGTCGTTTAAGTATGATGGGGGAAAATGCCATGTGATTAGCATGCGCACCTTTGTTTGGATCTTCCTATTTTACCCCTCCTGGTAGTTACAAGGCCCCTATTATTTACAAAAATGTCACCGCATCAATCTCAGCCACAAACCACTAAGGGGGCGTTTGGTTCGCGGAATGATTTGGAATTGGAATTTGTATAGGAATTAGAATTTGAAGGAATTGGATTTGAAATTTAAACATTCCAATTGGAATTGAAATTTGTTGGAATTGGAATCTCAATTCCATTTTTGTTGTGTTTGATTGTCAAATGAATTGGAATCAATCATCCAGGCACCCACAACCACCAGTTCGGGTCGAAACAGTTCGCGTCAAAACGGTTCAATTCGAAACGGTACTTGTCAAAACGGTTCGATTCGAAGTGGTACGCGTCGAAATGGTTCAATTCGAAACGGTACGGGTCGAAACGGTACGAGTCGAAACGGTACGGGTCGAAACGGTACGGGTCAAAACGGTTTGCGTCGAAACGGTTCGCGACAAAACAGTTCCATTCGAAACGGTACGGGTCGAAACGGTACAGGTCGAAATGATTCGCGTCGAAATGGTTCGATTCGAGACAGTACGGGTCGAAACTGTTCGTGTCGAAACGGTTCGAATCGAAACCAGTATGGGTCGAAACGGTACGGGTTGAAACGGTGCGGGTCGAAACGGTCGACGATTCCAATGAATTTACTTTAATTCCTTCACATATAGAAAGGATTTTGAATTCCTTTAGTTAAAGGAAATTGAAGGAATCCATGCCTAATTCCAATTCCAATTCCATTGTTAACCAAACACATACAGATTAGAAGTGGGATTCCAATTCCATCAAATTATGTGAACCAAACATCTTAAGAGATGGAATTCAAATTCCAATTCCCTTAAATTCCATTGAATTCCTGCGAACCAAACGCCCCCTAAGATCTTGTGGCTGAGAATTGTTCTCACCGTTCTCACACTTTGAGGCGTTCTCTTCTGATCTTGTTCCTATATATATATGTGTGTGTGTGATAAGGATCCGTTAGGGATCATCCTTCATTACGAGAACTACGAGAATCAGTATGAACACAACCAAAAATACCTAAAAAGGTTAAAAACACACAAAAAAATTATTAAAGTTCACTAAATGTCGTCACTAAAAAATCTTTTTATTGACGAAGTTTAGCGAATATTAATTATAAAACAAAAGTTTTTTTAGCATTAGTTGTAAGGTTTAGTTTTATGGTTTAGTTTTTAGCATTTAGCTTGAGTGGGGTGGGTGGGGGTTTAGTTTTTTTGGAGGGTGAGGGTAGGGGGTTAGGTTTTTTTGGGTTTTTGTCATTTTGTGTGTGGAAGGTGGAGGGGGTTAGGTTTTTTGGTGAGGTATAGTTTTTTTTTTTTTTAGAAATGACCTTTTTTATACAATAGTGCATATGATTCTCACAATGACCTTTTTATACAATAGTGCATATGATTCCAGGGACCTTTATCGTAAGATAAGAACCCATCGATGATCAGTGGCGGACGCAGAAATTATTTGTTAGGGGTGCGGATGAGGTGTTCATCCATATATTTCAAGGGGTGCGGTCAGGTTTTTTGTCTAAAATATACACTAAATTTTTCTTTTTAAGGGGTGCGACCGGCCACCCTGGCTAAAGGGTAGGTCCGCCCCTGTCGATGATTAGGAGCTCGGAACATTACCGCATTACGTATCAAAATTAAACTTGGAAGAAGTGTGACGCTAAAATAATGCGACTTTGATTGACTTACCATTTCAAAACGGATTGGAATGAAGAACCCAAAGTTGGGGAACATATTGAATCTTTCTCAACGACTTTGGGTGAGGAATATCACAATTTAGAGCCCTACAAATCTTTGGAAACAAGTGAGTGACCCATTAACTTATTTGCCTTTTGTTCCAATCTTACTAATTGTGCTTTATATTCTCTTGATTTCACTTTTTTTCTCAATTCCCGATTTTATTTCAATTCCATGACATAAAAAAGTAGAAGTGACATTAATAGAACCCTCCATTATATTATAGTAGTTTTGAATTGTTTTAATTTAAAGATCCCAGAAAGAAAATCGATTAAACAAGTTGAAATGAAGTTTTTCCACTCAAGTCATTTTAACATGTTGACACCATTTTACTAGTGTTAATGTCTCTCTATCCGCATGCATATAGCAGTCAGATTTACTTACATCCACCCTCTTCTCCTCTGACCCTACAAATATTTTCTATGGATATATTGGGTATGATTGTTGTGCCAATAGACAAAGACTTTGTATCGTGTTAGAAAAACCGCATTGCAGCTAATGAGCAATTAATCATTAGCAACCCGATGCAAAATTAGCAGCCCAGTAATCAACCTCATCACAGCAACGCTTACCCTAGTGATATCAAGTTATGTAGTAAAAGTGTTTCTCTTAAGTCTTAAGTAGGTTGACACTTTAGTTCCATAATGAACATTGATGTAGATTTAGATCTTAAATAACCAAAAAGGACATTTTTATATATTTATAACCATTTACTCACAGTTGAATAGAAACTTCAATACGATGTTATTTTGTTGTCGGTATCACCTTTAATAACAAGAAAAAAGTAAAAATAAAATATTTTGTGTTTATTTATATGATTATGTTTATGGAGTAAGGTTGCCATGCAAATAAGTCTTAACTAACAGGTGGGTCTTAAAATGAGAAGTGAATGATAGATTTTTTTTTCTTTATCTTGTTAAGCACGTATTTTAGTCTTATAATCTAAAAAATAAAAATAAAAAATAAATTCATGTATTTACACTAATAGATTAATTATAATCACTCTAGAGTAGTTCCACATAATTACTCTAGAGTAAATACACGATTTTTTTATTTTATTATTATTATTATTATTATTATTATTATTATTATTTTTGCATTTTGCAACTAAACATTATGCTAAAATTGATGAAAAAAATATAAAATTTCTCCACTTGTCATGTTAAGATTCACTTGTATTTGATTTTTACACTATATTTATAAGATAGTAATTATTTAACGTATTTACTTAATTTTCACCATTGGCGAAGGATAAAAGGGGCGGGGAGGGGCGCCCGACCCCCCGAACTTTTCGCTTAGTAGTGTTATATATGTAGTTTTCGTATAGAAATTTTTGGATATACACGTTTTCGACCACCGGTTCTATAGAAATTTTTTGGTATTTACGTTTTCGACCCCCCCCCCCCCGCGCGGTTATTCGGGTCAAGCTTCGCCACTGATTTTCACATACCTTCATAACTTCATTTGAATTGCAATTTAAGCTTTTATGTATCATATACGATAATACAATATTTTGAGTACCGAACATGTTTATTTTTCTAGTTAACTAGTTGATTTTTCGTCCGCGCGTTGCGGCGGGGATCCAATGACTGCAAAACGCATGTCAGTAACGGCAAGCAGATACTGAATAAAAACATAAATAAAAATGTCGTAAAAAGGATAGTCACTCCGTCCTAAAGAAAACGATTTTAAATAACCTAATATATAATAATAGGACCCACACGTCCTACACATTGGAAATTCGGTTGTTTTCAGTTCAGTTATTACGGTGCTAACACGTTAAAATATGGATGAGCTCAGTACCGGTAACGGTACCGAAAGTACCGATCCGGAAAATCATCGAAATTAGGTACCGGCACCGAAAATGCTTGGTACAATACGGTATGGTATTTGAAGGTAAAAATCAATAAATACAGGTATGGTGCTAGACCAGTGTCGAACCGAAAGTAACGATTCTGAAAACGCCAAAAGGTGGGTACCAAATTGGTACCAAAAATGATTTGATATAGTAAATTTGGTACCGATAAGATACCGGTTTACGATTTGCTCATCAATTATCTAAATATCCAAGTTAATTTTACATGCTACAATTCATTCATTACAGAAAAAGACAAAAAAATAAAGCAAAATAAGTTGTGTATATAAAACCTCATTCAAACGAAATACAGTTTACTTACTGTGTGTATGAAAAGTAATCTAAACGGTGCAATTACTTGCATTGCTACGTTGCTACATGATTTGATGAGCTCGGTACCAACCGGTACGGAAAATACCGTTACCCAAATCCCCAAAAGTGGGTACCGGTACCGAATATACCTAGTACGGTACGGCTCGGTACGCGTACCGGTACTGGTACGGCACCGGTATTTGAGGGCAAAAACCGATGAATACCGGTGCCAAACCGGTACCGAAAATACACTCGGTTTAATAAATTTGATACCGGTACCTGATACCAACTCATTCCTTAGTAATATTGCTATTCATTTTCTATTTGTATTTATATATATCTATTTTTGTTTACTGTTCATTTCATACTGTTTTTAATATATAGAAGAATTTTTGTTTGCTGTTCATTTCATACTGTTTTTAATATATAGAAGAATAGAAGAATGACACAATATTCATTTAATTCATTTAATGAATATAAAAAACCTCATTTAAACTCATAATGTGTGGGAGGTTGGTTAGTAGGTGTGGTGAAGCAGAGATAGAAGTCACTGGACAATATCAGAAGTGTTCTGAATCACAAGATCAATCGTTGTTTGCAGCTGTTTCATAATGTCTTGATCAACTACTCATATATGATGTTTTGTGATAGATATGACTTTATGAACTGCCATGGTGTTGAGAGACTCGATGAACTTATTAATGGCAAGTGTGGGATTAGTAGAACTTCGATGTTCTAGTGGGTACGATATACATTTAAGAAATTGGTTAACCGTATACAATCGCATACTCATGGTTAACCCTAATGGATGACTTATCAAATGTATTATGTATATACGACGACATTATTAACTTAGCATATATGAGAGCACGGCGTATAGCGGTATAGATGGCTTATGTGATGAGGGGAAGGTTCATTTGAGAAGAAAAATAAATTAAGAAGAAAAAGAACAAAGGGTACAAATGTAAAACATTAAATAATTTTTCTCTCAACTCATTTATTATTATCTTTGACTAATTAATTAGTTATAAACACTATCATCCTCCACACTTAAATTTTTGCTTACACATATCAAAATTTATCTTATGTTTTGAAATTTATCCTACACATGTTGAAATTTATCATACATTGCTCGTAATTCATCCTACACACCTCGTAATTTATGTTACACTTAAAATTATATATTTTTTCTTTTTTTGAAAAATATGTTTTTTTTGAAAATAAGTTACAAATTTAATGTAGTTAGCTATTAAAAGGTAAGACTACCAATTAATGATCCATCTAAATTTACCAATATACCCTTACACTAATATTAAATACAAAAATTAAATGAAGTAAAATGAAGGATTCTTATTGGTTGAAATTTCTTCTTTTTTATTCTTACACAAAATTTCTTCTCATTTGAACTCTCCATTATGTGATGATCACACATTTTCCTGAATACATATAGTTGTCTAGACCAACATGCCTCTGGGAAGTTGAAGCATTTCTGCATAGACCTTGTCAATATAACTGAGTCCTAACATCATTGCATGAACCATGTTGTTAATGTTCCACATTCTTGTCATTTGTTAATCATCTACATTGTGATTAGACTGATAAGCTAGTGGTTGATGTTAACAACATAATGTGACTCTTGGCATCCTATAATGTTGATGGTACAACTTTTTTTCTAATAGAGAAGCAAGTGGTGGGAAACACATAGTGGCTAGTAAAGTAAGTAGTTTATATCTTCCCTAATGCTTGTTTTCCTCTTTTAGGAAAACATGTAATATAATAAGGAACTGCAGGTTGTCAAGGTTGCGTTGTGTTGTTGTCGTCGACTACTAATTATGAAGGTTATAACATCGGCAGGGGTGGACCCAAGTGTTGAAAAAAGATTAGTGTATTTTATATGCTAAAATCTTAATCGCATCCTTTGAAATTTGGTTGAACTTCTCGTTTGTGCCCCCAGAAAATAATTTTGGGTCCGCCACTGCCTCTGCATTGGGGAAGTGTTCTTAACTTACCATGTTAGGAGGATGTCCAAGTAAGGGTTGTTCATGAGCCGAGCCGAGCCAGAGCCAGCTCGGGCAGTGGCGGACCCATGATTTTTTTCCAATAGGGTCCAGTTTTTTCGATACTTGGATTTTTTACACCCAAACTATAGAATTTTCGGGTCGGTCGTCGTTTGGGTCAGGTCGGGGTGATTTATTGAGCTTGAAACCTTTAAAAAAAGATAAATAAATAACAAAATAACACATGTCTAAGCACAAAGGCATAAATTGAGTAAATTTTCATTCATTTTAACATTTTAAAAGTGTATTTTAACAAAAAATCGGCTGGTATTAGACTTGAACCCAGGACCTCTTTGTTAGCAAACAAGGGATTAGCCAACACAACAGCTTTGCTTTTGATACTATGGGGTCCAACTAAATATTTTTATGGGGTCCTTACAAAAATTAATATACCGAATCTACTAATTTTTTAAAAAAGATTGGGGTCCGTGGACCCCGACCTACTCAATGTGGATCCGCCCCTGAGCTCGGGCTTGACTTGATTATAAACCGAGATGGCTCGGCCTGGCTCAGATTTTAAACCGAGTTGGCTTGGCTTGGCTTGGTTTGGCTCGATATAAAAAAAAATAAACAACTCTCATAATTCAGTAGTGTAAAATATTATTCAATAATTTAAAAAAACATATCCAAAATAAGTTCAACATCATACATTACAAGCCAGAATCAAGTTCAACAAAACAAAATAAGTTTTAAATTTCGTTGAAAATACAATATTAGTTCATTAGCATGGTGAACAACCTTCAAATATGTAATAGATATCAAATTACACTCCTATATGCATGTAAATAATAATCATTTTTTTGTAATATATTATAATATGTACATAAATAAAATATATATAAGAAAAATAAGCCGAGCTGAGTTACCAAGCGAGCTAGGCTCACTTTCTAACGAGTTGAGCCGACTCGCCTCACTTTCAAACCAACCCATATCGAGCGAGCTTTTTTCGAGCTAAATCCGAGCAAGCTCCGAGCCACGAGCTTTTTGGACAACCCTATGTCCAACCATAACATGTTCAACATAAACGTGTTTGTATTTGACTATCTTGATAAGGTCTAAACCTTAGGAAAGTAGTATTAACCGTTTTTTACTACAAATTATGTATATTGTTTGAAGGATTGAAATAGCGGAATATTGTGTATGATACGAAAGAGTATTACCATTCAAGGTTGTTGCAAAGGAGGCATATTTCTTTACAAAAGTCATCGGCAACAACAATCTAAGGATGATCATATTCTCCAACAGTGAATACAAAATCAAGCATCTTTAGTGAAATGTTATGTTTTACACAATAAAGCATTATAGGTTGTCAAGGCTTCATTAACTCGTTAACTTCAGTCACTAACTTATTCTGGTCATAATATGTGCATGCATTAGTAACAACATACCACATATCAAGAATCTTTGACTATCGAAAACATATTCAGACACAATTTTGATAGTTCGTGCATGTTGTCTTGACAAAGTACGATACTTGGGCATGTAGTATTATTAATTGTTGTTTCACACCAACTGTTGGTACATTTTGTCGAAAAGATCAAAAGGGTGGAAACAAAAAGTGTAACAAGTGTTATTGTTTCATGTTAAAAAGTAAATTACTGTTTCACCATTCAAGATTGTTGGAAGGATCAAAATTCATCTATGTTAAGCTTCAATATCATGAGATGAAAAATAAGAATCTAAAGCTGACCACAATGAAGAAATATCATATCTCCCAACAATATCCCCCCACAATTGATACATAAGCATCAAATTTTGATAGTAGAAATTCGATCAACGTACTTGTAAAGACCTCGAAGTATAAATAGGTTGTTGAATTTATAAATTTACTACCATTTTTTATACAAAATATTTGTTGACAAGACAAATTAGAAAAATAATAGAAATACATTACTACCCAAACTCAACCATTTAAATGGATGTTAACAAATTCATTGTCAGTCCACTATTTTCCATCCGGCAAGAATGGTTATTTACTAAACTTTTTTTCTGAAACGGTAGAAATCACTAGCATGTAATCTTGTAGAGATCACAAGAATCATCATCATCATACTCACTAAATCCCACAAATAGCAAAGCTAAGGCAGGGTCTGAGGAGGATAAATGTAGACAGCCTTACCTCTACCCCGTAGAAATAGAGAGACTGCTTCCAGTGAGACCCCCGGCTCGATTGTAGTTTTGTATCAAGCCTTGGACCTAAGGCACATAACACTCAAACCATCGGGACAGAGACCGATTAGTGCATGTACCCACGTGTCTTTCAGCTATCAACGCCACCACATGATGCATGATTAATCATCCGTCGCTTTTAATGTTATTTTCACGAAACTAGTAAAATAATATTAAAATTTGTACCATTTCACTTTTACCCCCCGAACGCCCACACATATATACATTATATGTGCACACTGCAAACAGGGCAAAAGATCAGAAGAATGGCATAACCTATAGTTTCATGTTGCAATTCAGTTTCACATCTTTATTATTATTTTTATATCATTTTAACAGAATGATTAACTCACACACATTAACAATACTTCTAAATAGGGTTGTTCGTGAGCTGAGCCGAGCTGAGTGGCTCAGGTTTGAAATCGAGCTGAAAATCTAAGCTCAGGCTCGGCTTTGTTTTAAACTGAGCTGGCTCAGTTCGATTTGGTTTGGCTCGATTTTAAAAAGAAAAATTATTGCATAGCTCTCGGAATTCAGTAGTCTTAAATATTATTCAATAGTTCGAAAGAATATATACAAAATAAGTTCAACCTAATACGTTAAAAGCCAAAATCAAGTTCAACTCAAAAAAAAAAGTTTCAAATTTCAACAAAATGCAACATTAGTTAATTAGTATGGTAATCAACCTTCAAATATGTCACAGATATCAAATGACACTCCAAAATACAATAAATAATAATTAATGTTTTGTAATATATTATAATGTATATAAAAATAAAATATATTATAAGCAGAATAATCCGAGCTGAGCTACCAAGCGAGCCAATCAGGCTCTTTACAAGCCGAGCTAGGCTCAGTTTCAAACCAAACCATATAGAGCGAGCTTTTTCCAAGCTATATCTGAACGAGCTCCAAACCACAAACTTTTTAAACAATTCTACTTCTAAATCTACACATTTTATTCACTATGTTTCCTATAACCCTTAATCTCATGGGGATGCACATCTTTCCATCACCCCTTAGGTAACTCTAGTAGCTATGTAAAGAAGTTAGATGGGACTATTTATAAAAATTGTATTGAGAACGAAGAAAAACTAATCTTTTTCTAAAACTAAGATACTGATTTAGATAGTAACAAGATCCAATGGTGAAATGAAGACTAGCCTACTCAGATATATTTCATCCCAAAACACACGTCATGACGCAACCACTTTGCAAGATCATCTTATAGAGAGGATGGCTGGAGAGATTGATATCTAACAACTCAATGTATATAGATCCTTATGGTTTAACCTAATCTAAACATAGAGCAAACTCAAAATACCGATCTAATTGGAAAACCCCAGATTTACAAAGCTGAAATACCAAAAGCAAACTGACATCATGAGTTCTTTGGAGTTATTTGCCACCTTAAATTTCTTTAAATCACTTCCTAACTTCTGATGTCTTGCAAAATAAGGATGATTACTCGTCGATGTAATCAACTTCAGCAAAAATCCAAGACCTGAAGAATACAAGATTCATAAGTTGTATTTTGTATGATTAGACAATGTTATTAAGCTTAGAACAACAGATTTTAAAGTCCATGTCGGACCCATAAACTAATAACTATGAAACGTTTATCTTGTGAACAAATATATGATCTATAACTGTGAATAATGTTTATCTTGTGAACAAATATATGATCTATTATAAACCATTAAACCATGCCTCACTTATTCACCTAAGCAAAGCAAAACGGGCGTGTAAAAGTGACCCATTTTAACCCAAAGTATGGGTCGAGACGGCTTATGAATGAAACGGGCTCGAATTGACCGGTAGGTGGTGGCGGCAGACACTAGCGGCGGGTGGTGCTGGTCCATTTGGACCCATTCTAAATTAGCGAGGTTCGTACGAGTTACACATTTTACTAAGTTTGTTTGTTTAGAACTTGTATAATTTTCAGTGAAAAAATTTATCTAAAATCCAAGAGCAACAATTGCGAGATTACCAATCGACTTAAGCCCTGGAGGACTGAAGACTGGATATAGTAGACCTTAATATCTGATCCCCGACAATTGCTCGCAGCTTCCTGATAAACTCTTCCCGGCTCGTTTTCTTTCCCTACAAAATCACCAACAAAAGCAAGCAAACATTTAAAACACAAGACAAATTCATACAGATGATGTGTCGGCAGTCATCATACCTTAAGAGACTCATATAAGATATGCACTAGCTTCATATCATCTGGAGCTACTTTATCCGAAATAGCTTCAAACAGCTTAGAGAACGGCATCCAAGGAGATTTAGGAGCCTTAGAGGTGCTTGATCCAACACACGGGTCCTTTTCCACATACACGTGCTCCTAATTCATTTTCCAAATGATAATCAGATAAACTTCCGCTTTAAATTTATTATAACATGATGAAAACTCACCGGTTTGCTAGGTGAGGAATCTACTTGCATGGGTCCCTCGGGATCTTGGGTTGTTATATTCAGATTCCCTGTGCAATATCAGAAACATAGTGATACGAAGGGAATGGAATATTAGAAATCAGGGTTTCTATTTCCGTGTGTAATTATGATGTTACAAAAAACGATGGAAAAGGTAAGTGAAGTTGGAGTTGGATGACATGAACTACTACTACCTTGAGCGATTGGGGATGTGTTGACAGTGACAGCATATTCAGGATAGATATGGGTATTTGTATTCATGTTCCAAACAACATAATGTTTCGGGTTATCGAGATTATCCACTCCACTGTCAAACGACTCGTCACTTGGATAAAATTGTTTAGATCCAGGTAAAACAAGTTCCGTATTTCCCAATATCACACGGCATAACACCATGCATCTTACTCCTTTTTCGTCAATATCACAAATAGTAGCACTGTAATCACAGCAAACAATTAAAAACTCCACAAAGGCATATATAGAAAAACTTGAGAAACAAACACTAGTTCAGAACATAAAACATAAAAGCTTGATTGAACCTGTTGTCCGGAGAGTTAACAGCTGTAAGGTGGACCCCATACCCATATCTTCCAAGTTTGGGCCCATCATGTCCGAGCCCATAAACCACAGTGCTAGAGTTCACATCTGTGGGAGACATGAACCAGGCATATTTCACATTTGCATTCCCACGTTGCTTTTGTGTAATTTCAAGTTGCTTCAAGAAAAGCTCTAGCTTTGATTCCATAATATCACCGGTACATTTCTTGACATCAACTATCTCAACTTTCAACGCTGGATCAACGTCCTTGATAAACATGTTTCTGACAGTTTCAGGGTCCAAAGTTTTGCAATCATCACTCTGTTGAATTTGCTCAACAAATTGGTCAGCTGTTGAATCTAGTTGTTTGCAACGACGTTCATTTAAGTTGTGGTCAACTTTGGCCCTTTTAGTATTTGACTCTTGGACATTTGACTCGCCCATGCACTCCTCGAAATTATTGTTACTTAGTCCATTAAGTTCAATCTCGACACGCAATTTAATTTCAGGAGTAATAGAAGACTCTAATTCAGCAAGTTCTACATTATTTTGTGCCTCGGACTTACCGCATTGATGACTTTCATAACTAGAATATGATTCAGGGAAAAAGCAACTACCTGTGTCATCGATCCATGCTATAGGTTTCTGTACACCAGTTTTCAAATCTACTTCGACCATATGCAAGATATCTAACATTACATGACGCCCGTTAAACTTCACTTCAATTGATAACTTCTTAGCCAAGAAATCTTCCTTGACCAAGTCAATAACATCTTGGGAAAAATCATTCCATTGACCATCTTGGGAGAAAAGCAAATGTTTGAGTACTCCACTTTTTGTAAAATTTAAGTAGTTCTTGAGTAAACTTTTTCTAGATGAGAAACACTTAAAGCTTTCATCTCTCTTTCTCTTTCCGGTTTGATTCGATAACGGGCTAGGCCTCACAGTTAACGCGCGGTTGCTAGCTCTAGCTACTTGAGATGCGCTTTTCCTTTTAGGACTAACAATGATTGCACTATCACCGTCTGATACTTTGACCCACTTTGATGCCATTTATCTACAAAGCTAAATTGTATTTACACTAAAACCTAAAAACCACCTACCTGAAGTAACCTACGATACTCAAAACGAGGTGTTGAAGAAATTGCTAGTCCTGCATATGATGAAAAAAACAATCAGATATCATAGATTTAAAAATTCCAACAATGTTGAGGGATTCCACCTTTCTGGATGTTCTGTATTATATTGATATACATAACTCACGGAATTAATAATTCAAAAGGGTGTCCCTCACTATGTGGTCGAGGGTTCTAGTCCAATCGTGTAGAGTTGGGAGTAGATTAGATTGCTGTTCAAAACGAAGGTGGAAAAGAGGAAAAAAAACATCGCAATAGCACCAGTATAATTTGCAGCAAATTTCCAGTCAGATAAAGCATAATAATCCAATGATCCTAATCCACTAATCCTTATCAATGATATTCCCTAACTACAAAAATAAACCTTCTTTATTGAACGAATTTATCAATAAAAAAATTATAACATGCACGAACCTGATGACCAATCAAGAAAAAATCCTGCTCTACAAGGAACTGGGGTTATTATTTATGGAATCAATGATAATTTTCTCAAGGAAATAAATATTTATTTCATTTTATTCCCTTTATCTAGGATTATTCTTTCCTTTTAGTTGATAACTTGCCTAAGATCAGATTTACCTTCTTATTTAGAGTAAATGACACGGATCGTCCTCATGGTAGCATGTAGATTACGGATTTCGTTCTTTAACTTTTGAAATTACAGTGATCATCATTTCTTCAAAATGTGCAACACCAGTGGTTCGTTATCTGGAAGATCGTTGAGCCTGTCATGTGCAGCACATGAGGGTAAATCTGTCATTTTAAATACCCCTCCCCCTTCCCCTTCCCAATCCGATATACACACATATATACATACACACAAATATATGCATACACGCGCACCCGCACACACACGTGCGCGCACCCACACACACACACACATATATCATACTCTACATACGTCCTCCATCCTCTCTCCCCTCATCATCATCGGCCACCACTAACCAGTAACTGCCGCCGCCAACCCACACCGTTCCCTCATCCCCTCTTCCATCTTCGTGGAATAATCGAGCTGAAATTATCAACCCAGGTTTTGCAGATGTGTATCTAGGTTTCATGGACCGCCTTGTCGCCACCACGACAATGTCGACTCCCTTTCTCTTCTCAGGTTACGCAGTATACAGGGGCGGAGCTACCTTTATGCCGGGGGCAACGCCCGCTACGGCTTGGCGCGGAAAAAAATGGAAAAATTAGTGTAAATTTTGGAAAAATTTGAGGTTTTTTCGATTTCGTTACGGCTTATTTATAAAACGTTACGGCTTGGCGGATTTTCTAGATCCGCCACTGGCAGTATAGGTGGTTGTCGGCATCAATTTGGGGTTCGCTATTTAATGCATGGAGTTTTAGAACATAATCATGTAACAATAATAAGTTGATAACAAGAGAGAGAGAGAGAGAGGGATGATGTGTTGTACATGACAAGGTCTAACATCAACTTTAATCAGCCATCCAAATAGAAGTCGTTTGTGTTGCATATTTCAAATAAAATGATGATCCATGTAATTCAAGAAACTACAAGGATGATCCTTGCAATTTACTTTAATATTTTTGTCATGTTAATTTTCTAGTTGGAGAGCTAGACGTGTTCTTAGTATTATGAGTCCTAATATATAGGCTTTCGTTTTGTTGACTTCACTATATAGATAGTAAGGGTTAGAGAAGTTCTCTCAATTCCCTTATTATTCTAAACATTTTTCGTCATATGATATAACCCCATGTTGTCGGATAACGCAATAGCTATCCACTTATCCACCCACATCCGACAATACATTAATTGTCTAGATGTGTAGCTTTGGCTACATCACATCTCACATGTGCATGTGTGAACGTGAACCATACAAGTAGACACATAATTACTTAATATTATAAGCTATTAGGTTTCAGTCATGCATGGGAATTGGGAAGATGATTTTCACGGAAAGAAAAGAAATATATGTTATCATAATATAAATTACGATTAAAGCTCCAGTGGAAGATAATAGAAACAAGGATATCATAATAGTATTCGCACGCGGGTGTACAAAATAACTTACGGATTTTAACGTACAAAATACTATCAGTGAGAACATATACTGATATACATAGAAAAGTTGATCTTCTAAGATTCAACCACTAGCAATAAAAATTCTCCTGATGCATAGCAATAAATGCTATTTACAATTTGCAATAACTAAGAAAAGACTCAAATAAATGAACAACAAACTAAAGACAATGATGATTGAAAAACTCAATTAGGTGGTCAACAAAATTAAATTTAGCAAATTTCAATACAAAACCATGCTCAACGATCATTGAAGTTAAGAGAACATACCATTTTTAAAAACGACTTCCCGTCTGCATAATGTGGCCATTTCCCTTTCAATGTTTGAGGTTGACAAATTTCCGATCATATCAGTAAGTAGTTAACGCTCTAACAAGTACTACACTAAAACACAAAACATCCGTTATAACTTGTAAAAAATTACCATTAATAGAACACCACATCTTTTCCGTGAAGAATCTATATATTACCACACATGCAATTTCTTTGTTTTCCAAGGAATTCAAACATGAAATGCTTTGAGGCTATAAAAAGCACCACCATTCATAAGCCTACACCTACTCCACGATCCACACATATCCGTCTTATAAGCAAGTACATAAAGTGTTCAAATAGTCATCTCATCTCATCGTCTTAAAGAGAGCATACGTTCATATAAGCCACCGTAAAAATCCAGCCCATAATAAGTTCCCAATGCCAGTATACAACTATACATTTGTCATCTTTCTCATTGCTTAACTATGAATCAAAAATTGCCAATTTTATATAATTTGAAGTTTAAACTCTGTATGGCTCTAATCAACAAAACACGTATGTTTACTTCATTCATGGCTCCTTGAGGTGTAGCTGGAAAGTGTCCATGCATACAGTTAAGACTACTCGACGATTGACGTACTAATCGCATAAATCAACACTAAAGTTCCACTTTCCAAGGCACAAATCACAAATCTATACATCCTTTTTCATAACAACTACTTCATACAATCCTAGTTAAACTTCCTGAAGCCATAAAAATTCACAGTCACCAACCAACAGAAAATAAAACAAACAACAATTTATCACCAGAAAGCTAGCTATGTAATTCATTAAATTCACAAATTCTCATCTTACAAACCCTAGAAAAACCTTAATCTCGGAAAATTATAATAAACAATTCATAAAATAATAAAACCTACCGATCTGTTAACAATCACTTATATACCACATAACAACATAATTGAGTACCGATCTGTTGAAAAACACAGAAACAAAACCCTAAATCGGAAAAAAAAAAAAAAAAAAAAAAAAAAAAAAAAAAAAAACATAAACTCGATTAAAGGAACTCACCAACACAACAACTGTACACCACAAGCACAAATCACTAAAATCTGATGCGTTATGATGAACACGATCAATCGATCGATCGTTCGATTCTTTATTTATTCGTCGTTTTTGCGGCGAAAGTTGAATTTACAGACAGCGACGTTAAAGAGGAGTTGACGGAGCTTTAACGGAGTTTATGTGTGTGAATTGAGGGATTTGATTGACGGAAAATAAACGGAGGAGAGAAAAATGACGGTGGATGATTTAGGGGTAGTTATGGAAGAGATGTGACACGACGTCGTTTGGAGTGTTAGCTACGTAACGTTTACTTTTTAGAGAATAAATGCGTTTTGAAAGTTTTTTTTATCATAGTATATATTAAGATAAGATATTTGTTTTATTACGTCAAAGTGATGCCACACATGATGTAACGTACAAGTATACAAGTTTCTTTGTTTTTTATTTTGTTTTTTTTAAGGGATTAAAGGTGATTTTGTTTTTTAAAGGTGATGTTATGATATTCCTACTCTTAAACTATATCTAGTGATTTTGTTTTTACAAAGGTGGTGTTATTATATTCCTACTCTTAAAAGTATATCTAGTATATTGTAGTTATTCCTACTCTTAAACTATATCTAGTATATTGTAGTTGTTTAATTAATATAGATCTTGAAACCAGGGACTAAAAAGTGTAAAAGAAGTCGATGAATAAATAGGACTAAAAAGGTTACTTCTAGAAATCTTCCACATAACGTTTCAAAGTGCTATAGAATATTCAAAACACAACTTGTGACTATGCTAAAATTTAGGTAGCGTTCGTTTCATGGAATGGAATGGAATGGAATGGAATTAGAAAGTTTTTCTTTGTAAAATTGATCTTGGTTGGGGGAGGGAGGAATTTGAAATCCCATGAATTTCTTTAATCAATGAAATTTGTGACTATTTCAACATTCCTTAGAAATCCTTCACTCTAAGGAAGGAATGGAATGGAATGTTGAAATAGTCACAAATTTCATTGATTAAAGAAATTCATGGGATTTCAAATTCCTCCCTCCCCCAACCAAGATCAATTTACAAAGAAAAACTTCCTAATTCCATTCCATTTCATTCCATGAAACGAACGTTACCTTATAGATCAAGAAAAGTTTATTAGCATTTTATAATGTATGGCTTTTTTTATGACAAATTTCTTTTAATCACTATCGTCTATGAGATTTTAACATAACACGTCCCCCTCTCATAATTAAATTTTTATTATAAAAACCTTATCAACAATATTGTGGTTATTTTAGTGCATAGAGGAAACCAACATCAATGCTATTTTACATTTTTTAATTTAATGTCATGATCGTGACTAGGCGGAAATAGTCTTTATCTAATTATTATTCACTTATATTAATATATATATTAAATATTAAACTTTTGTTTGTGAGTTTATACTATTGTAGCTATTTCTGTTGTGGTGTTCGTTTCTGGTAATCCCACCTGTCCAGGTTTCTGGTAATCCCATATGTCCAGGTGTTAAACAAGTCATCTCTTAACCTCTTAAATCCTTTCTTTCCTTTACTCCCAAAGATCAAAGCTCTGTCCGCATCAGTTTCCCCTTTGCAACTCTGTCTTCTTTCTTCATTAATTTCCTCATTTGCTTTCTGCGTTCATTCAGTCTCCCAGAAGTTGTTCAGGTATGATAGTCTGTTTGAAGCCTCCTTGAATTAATTTATTTGATCGATCTTCCTGTAATCGCAGGTGTTATAATGTAGAGTTTCAAGCACTTCCACGATCTCAAGTCTGATTAAATCTTAAAATCACAGGTTTGTCCGTTTGTTTCTTATGTTAATCTATTGGGTTTAGGATTTAGATTTTGTTGTTAATGATGCATGTGTTTTGATTGTTTTAGTCATGCTCTGGTTTGATAGTTTTAATCATGCTCACCAGGTGTTTGTTGAAATGCATGTCCTTTTGTATGTTATTTATATACAATCTTTGATTGTTTTAATCATGCTCACAAGGTGTTTGATGAAATGCATGTCCTTTTGTATGTTATTTATATACAATCTTTGATTTACAAAGACTGTGTTGTGATATCAATGTTTTTCTAATACAAATAGAGTATAACGTGTCGTATCTTTTGTGTTTCTACAACCCTTTTCATCTCTTCAATGCGTCATGAAAAGCGTCTGTGGTGATAAACCGTACCAGTTTAGTCAGCTTGGGTTCGGGTCATAGAGTTATAAACTGATCGAATCGGTATTTGCGGAAGATGGATGATTAATGATGATGCTGTGATGAGTTCCAATCGTGATGTACGGCTGCCCCTAATTCGATAGGATTGAAGATGTTGTTGGGCCGATTTGGGAGCCCAAAGTCGATATGTGGCCCCTAATGTCAAGATGATAATGCCGTCTTATGTTGCTCCCCCAAAAATCGATAATATGCTCCAATAATTGATAGGAATCCTCCCCTCATGTTTCACCCAAAAATCGATAATATGCTCCAATAATTGATAGGAATCCTCCCCTCATGTTTCACGGCTCCAATTCTTTTTTTAATGTTGCTGGGAGTCTTCGTGATTTTTGAAAGCCCAAAAATAAATAATGTTGGCTGCCCATACTTTCATGGATCCAAAAGTAAGAGATGTTGGGCCGTGAGTTTATGCATAGCTGGGAACATATAACAGTTTTAATAACTTTTGAAGCTTTCAAAATTGTACCAGCTTTAAAGTTATAACAGCTTTGTAACTTTATAGCTGGGAACATGTAATAGCTTTATAACTTATCTTTACATCGCCATATATATATATACACACATGGATAGTTTTCCCCAGTACCGGTGTTTATGGGTAAAACGCCGGTAAATACCCGTACTATCGGTAACAAACCGGTATATTCAGTAAGTACCGGTATCGGTTCGCTGCTGCTCATCCCTACATTAAATTGGACTCAATTTTGTTCTTACACTCCAAAATTCTTCAATATTATGATAGTTGGTGTTTTATAACGCTCAGTGTCATAAATTTCTGATCAAAATGGAATCTTTATCAAATTGGTGTTAACTTATGTGCTATTGTAGGTTCTTCTCTTTCGCTTTGCACTGGTTATAGTGGAGCAAATTTGGCTGCATATTCCAAACTAAAAGTAGTTATCTTATATAACGTAAGGTACTAATCTTTCTTATAATCAATTTTGCTTTACGTAACTTAAACGACATCATTATTGTTGCTATATCTTTATAATATTCTGGTTATTATCGTCTTATTGCCTATTACTATAGTCAAATATGTCAAATCCGAGAAAACGTCGTAATCCATCAACGTTTATTGGTGAATGTTCCACGTCTATAACACTGATGACTCAGATTTCATCTTCTAGACGATCCCGACGAGTTCCTAATCGATCATTGTCATTTTACATAGATAATGGTGACTGCAATAGGGTATGGGAATTCTGTGATGCCTTATTTTGGTACGATGAGCGTTGCATTTCCCTCTCCACAAGTACATGTCTAAAATACACACAATGTTGTAAGGGTGTCCAGGTTGTGCTACCTTATCCTAAAAATCCTAATGCTAATGTTATTCTTTTGTACGAAGACTCTCCCTTTCTTTCGAACATCAGGTCTTACAACTCTATGTTTTCTATGACATCTTTTGGTGCAACGGTCGATCATACAATAAATGACGGCGCTGGTCCTTATGTGTTTAAAATAGAGGGTTAAATTCATCATTACCTCGGTAGTATGTGTCCACCACCAAACGAGAAACCACGGTTCTTGCAAATGTACATATATGATACGGAGAACGAGGTTTCGAACCGTTTAGCTGTTTTTTCGTCTGATAACCGTTCACTTCTTAGGCAAGAAATAGTTCTCTTTCTTATAAATACCCTTGAGAGTTCGAATGAGCTGGTAAGACTTTTTAGGACTGCTAGGGATGTGTGTTCTTCATCTAATGTACCTAACTTTTGCATACGTTTGTATGCTTCTCATAATGCGTTGTCCTATGACAAACCCTCCCCTGGTTCTATTGGTGCTATACTACCTGAAGGAGATTCTTCATCCACAGACTTTGATATAATTATTAATCACTAAGATGGCCAGCCTAAACGTATAAGCAAGTTTCATTCGTCATACATGCCCTTACAATATCCACTTCTTTTCCTACATGGTGAAAGTGGATGGTCCCCTGATATGCATTTGCGTGTTGCTCCGTCAAATAAAGACACAAAGTTGTCTATAAACATGTATTACAGCTATCTGTTACATGACCGCTTTAATGTATATACGCTACTCTTAAACGGTGGTAGGCTTTTCCAACAATTTGTTGTTGATGCATACGTATGCATTGAGCAAAGTCGACTTGATTATTATAGAAAAAACCAAAACACGTTCCGTAACGAGTTCCTTCAAGGAATACATGATGCTATCCAACAAGGAGATCTTGAAGGACAATCAATAGGAAAGCGAATGATTTTACCATCTTCTTTTGTTGGTGGCCCACGTTACATGTACAAACACTACCTAGATGCATTAGCTATTTGTAGGGTCCATGGAAATCCTCAATACTTTATCACTTTCACATGTAACGTTAAATGGCCTGAAATACAAAGATATATGTCCAAATACCCTTCTCTTAGGCCAGAAGATCGTCCTGACAGTATAGCAAGAGTTTTTCAAATTAAAGCCAAGTCGCTTATAGCTTTCCTTAAGACTAAAAGACCTTTTGGTGAAGTTGCCGCAGGTCTTTCTCTTACCAGTTCTTCTATTTCAATTTTACAAATTAGCAATTCCCTTGACTAATGTTCGTTTGCTTATCTACGAATGTAGATTTGTATACCATAGAGTTTCAGAAAAGAGGGTTACCTCATTGCCACCTGCTTTTTTGGGTAACTGAAGCATGCAAAATAAGGAGTGCTGCTGAGGTGGATAACTATATATCCGCAGAAATACCAGATCCCGAAAGAGAGCCCGATCTCTATATGGTTGTTAGTGATCTTATGATTCATGGTCCGTGTGGTTTAGTCAGACCCGATTCACCATGCATGTCTGATGGGTCTTGCAGTAAAAAGTTCCAAAGACCTATCAACAAACAACATTCTTTGACAAAAATGGTTATGTTCACTACAAACGTGATATTAACGGATTTACTGTAAACAAGAATGGTGTTATTCTTGACAATAGATACGTTGTTCCATATAATCAAACTTTGTCTTTGCACTTTATGGCTCACATAAATGTTGAGTATTGTGGTTGGAGCTTGCTCATTAAGTACCTGTTTAAGTACATCTCTAAAGGTGCAGATCGTATACGATATAAGGTGCATAAAGCTGTTAATGCCCCAGATGACACCCAAAATGCACAGCCCTACATTGATGAGATTCAAAACTTTGTTGACGGTCGATTCATATGTCCACATGAAGCATCATGGAGGATTCTTAACTTCCCAATACACTATAGGAATCCGCTTGTACAGGTACTATCCGTCCATTTAGAAAACATGCAAAATGTTACATTCAAGGACAATGACCAACTCGACAACGTGTTAGAAAATTCATATGCTAAGCAAACTACTCTTACCGAATGGCTACGCAATAACCAAATTGATGCTACTGGACGTCACTTAAGATACGTTGATTATCTTCTTCAGGATAAATGGGATCTCTCTGCCAAGGTCTGGATTCAAAGAGCATCTAACAAAACACCAGCCATTGGTAGGCTTATATATGTACATCCAAGTAGTGGCGAAAGATTTTTCTTAAGGATGCTTCTAAATCATCAAAGAGGTTGTCAGTCATTTAAATCCATAAAAACGGTGCATGGGGACCCTGTCCAACGTACCGTGCTGCATGTGAAAAGCTGGGCTTACTTGAAAACGATCAAGAATGGTCCCATGCATTCAATGAGGCTGCAATATGGGCCACTGCCCCCAAATTGCACTCATTATTCACCCATATGCTTTTGTACTGTGACATATCAAATCCCGTAGAACTATGGAATCAACAATGGCACAAAATGGCTGACGACATGACACGTAACTATAGCATAGCTAACGCTGAAGATCAAATGCAGGTTGTCTTATATGAAGTTGAGTTATTATTGCGCACAGGTGCCATTCCAAAGTCACTGTCAGACTTCGGCCTGCCAATGCCAATGCCTAATTTCATTGAACGGCTAAGAAATAGACTCCTAATGGAAGAAAAGAACTATGATAGAGAACAACTAGCACTTGAAAATGAAACATGTCGAGCCAGACTTAACTCTCAACAACTACACATATATGAAGACATCATAACATCAGTAACATCTAACAAACACGTACTAGGTTTTGTATACGGTCACGGTGGTACTGGGAAAACATTCTTATGGACGACTATCATTTCTGCTTTGCGCTCTAGAGGCAATATTGTTTTGGCAGTTGCATCATCCGGAATTGCTTCTCTATTGCTACCTTCTGGCAGAACAGCTCACTCTCGGTTTAAAATACCGCTTGACTTATCAGACGAGTCATTGTGCCTAATAAAAAAGAAAACACATCTTGCACAATTGATAATAGAGGCTTCCCTAATTATTTGGGATGAAGCACCAATGAATGATCGTAGCTGTTTTGAATCATTAGACAAATCCTTACAAGATCTATTTAATAATCCTAACATACCTTTCGGTGGGAAATCCGTGTTACTAGGTGGCGACTTTCGACAAACACTACCGATAGTTCCAAAGGCTTCAAAAGCATTAATCTTGGCCTCAACATTACCTAACTCACACCTGTGGAAACATTTCAAGATCTATCAACTAAGCCAAAACATGCGTCTAGAAAGGCCGAATCTTAGTTTATCCGAAAGAAACTCTATTGCAGAATTCTCTTCGTGGCTCCTTGCTCTAGGCGATGGTAAACTAGGAACACCAGAAATAAACGACCTTGAAAATACGAAAAACATAGAAATACCAACACAATACTTAATACCATTTAAAGACGGTGCACTCAACGAACTAATACAATTTATATATGATGCGGACACCTTACAAAACCCATCCGCGAGTTCGTTTTCTAGAAAAGCCACTGTCTGCCCTAAGAACGAAACAGCCCAAGAAATCAATCTTGCCATACTCCAAATGTGCCATGGATCAAGCATCACATACAACAGTGTTGATTCAGCACTTCCCCACATGGGTGATCGCGGTGACACCGAAATGTTGTACCCAACAGAATACCTAAATCTGCTAGACTTTAATGGACTACCACTGCATTGTTTACAGTTAAAAGTTAATGCACCGGTCATATTGCTTAGAAATCTTAACCCTGCAGCTGGTCTATGTAACGGTACAAGACTTATAGTTACACAACTATTACCCCGAATCATAGAGGCATAAATCATCACTGGTACAATGATAGGCCATTGTGTATACATACCACGAATAAGCCTTACATACAAAGATAACGAATTACCGTTTACCTTTAAGAGAAAACAATTTCCACTAAAACTCTGTTATGTAATGACTATAAACAAAAGTCAGGGACAATCTCTAGATAAAATAGGAGTTTACCTTCCTCAACCCGTCTTTGGTCATGGTCAACTACACGTAGCTATGTCAAGGGCAACAACACCTAACGCGTTGAGAGTCCTGATTGTTCCATCCGAAGAAAACGAGATATCTAAAACAAAAAACATAGTTTACTCAGATTTTCTGAATTCAATTATATGAATATAGTTTTGTGTACTTATATATATAGAAGCAGATTTCCTGAATTCAATTATCTGAACATAGTTTTCTGTACTTATACGTGTAAAAACACCGGAAGGTATTTGATGCACGCACTATATTTATATATCTTTTTGTTCTTTTTTACACGAAACATGCATATTCATCTTGAAAGGTTTACCAATTACTTTAATATGAATGGCGACTAATCAATGTATACATCTTGAACAGGTACCGTTCCGTCGTCATCAAAGACAAATGTCAACATCTGATCAAAGACAAATGTCAATCTGCTACAGACCCATATCTGCTATCAAGAACAATCAAGAAGGAGAACCTATACAAATAAGAGTTCTTAAAAAATGGACACCTGCTCAACAAAATGCTGAATTCTGCTACCTATTCGTGGATACACACGTAAGTGAAACAAACAGCATAACTTATCACAAATACCTAACCACTCAAAAATAATGGTTTAGCCTACTTGCAGGGTGATGCTATTCAAGCAACAGCAGCTATGGGAGAAAAGGCTCGCCTAGACTCGATCATCCGCATCCAATCATGCTACATTGTTGACAAGTACATTTCGCTAGACCAAAAGACCTACAACCCCGCAGTCCCACACAAGGCATGTCTTAAGCTTGGAAAACGGGCAACCTTTGTTCCTGTTTTCAACGATCAAATTCCCGACCACTACTACAACTTCGCAACATTTGACGAACTAAAAGATAGGGCGACTCCACCGAAAATGCTTACAGGTATACAAAAAAAATACACACCTCATACAACCCTTAACTAACCTAAACATTCACAGATTACATCGGTCGCGTCGAGGACACCGACAACCCGACAACAAGAGCAGGTACAAGGCTAAAGAAAGTAGTCATTCAAGATACAAGGTACGTTCCTATACAAAAAAAAACACTAAAACAACATTTACAAGATACCTTACCAGTTCCAGTTGATAAAAAACAGGGAAAACACAATTGAAATGACCTTTTGGCCTGACCAATCCTCTACGCTACCTGATCATGTCAAGAAAGGAGACATCCTAGCAATAACCTCCGCAGCAGTCACAAATTTCGAAGGTTATTTACAAAAATAAAGTAGTAGTTTTGCTTCCTTTATACAAAATTTCGAACTCAAGATTTGTATACATGAAACCAGTTTAGTACGTGTGATTTATAACCTTTATTTTCGAAGGATGTCATCAATAATCAACTTTAAAGTTTTGGCTGTGTTCACTTTTATCTTATATTTCCTGTCAACTACAGGAAATTATCAGCTAGAATCAACCCCTGCAACAACAGTTACCGTCAACCCAACAACTGCAGACACTGCCAGCTATATAACAAGGTTACATCACATACAAACATCTTATCCAATAATATATTCTGATTTAATCTCATTTACACCACAATTTCAGACTTAAAAACTTGCCAACAAAGGCCCTCGCACAACTCGACAAGAACATAGTAACCATCACACAGCTAAACGCCGAAAAAAAAAGGACAGAAAAACACGAGGACGATTCACATGTCTAGCAAAGATAAAAGCTATACCCGACAACCGCACTTGGTTCTATGCCCCATGTCCGAATCCAAAATGAACAAAGAAACTACACCTACTGACAGAGCCCACTACTAAATTTGTCTGTGAAGATGACGATAACATCGAACACCCAAAAGTCATATAAGTAACCCACACCACAAATTTCCTTTTATTGGGAGGCATGCCCAACCATTTGGCGTTTATTCTACTTTCAATAACCTACTCTTAAACATCAATTTTGGATTTTATATTTTGGGTTTTCCATCTACACACATCCGTTGAACTTTTTTTATTTCATTTATTTCATTACTTTAATCCACCACAGGTACTGTGTCAATGCAATCATAACTGACGACATTCAAGATGCCAGTGTTGTTTTCTTTGATGAGGCTATGACAACCTTGCTCAACATAACATGCGAGGAAATGATCACAGTCCATAAGTACCATGACAAGCGAGAAATACCTGACAAAATGTACTCTGTCATCAACACCCAGAAACTCATGAATGTGACAATCAAACCTGACCGCACGATTGCTGTGAATAGCGTTGCAGAACCACCCATCACCGCTCTACCACAACCTGCAACAACACCAACAACTGCTCTACCACCTACAACAACATCAGCACCCAGCCTTCTACCCACAACACCGGCAGCGAAGATCAACCCAGCCAAAAGGCCATATCATCAACTCAAAGGTACCCACCCACTTTCAATAACATACTATCACATTCTACTAACCGTTAAACTTTTACACGCAGATAAGAAAGCGTAGAAGACTGGAACTTTAGCCATTTTGTAGACCAATCATATTTTGTATATAGGCCTCCATTTTGCAAACCATGCTAAGAATGTTGTCAGCAAGCAACAAACCACAGAAGGACGGCCAACAACAACATCAACAAGACCAGCAACTTATAATTTATATTTTCTTAACTTAGTAGCTAAGATAGTAACTAAACAAAATGCTCTTTTTTGTAATAACTTCATGATCTATAAAAGGCTGGCCAGTAGTTGTTTTCAAGATTACGACGCAATACCAAGTCTAACCCGCAGCGAAGCGCGGGCACAATAACTAGTTTAATTTAAAAATAAGTTGCAAGTTATTTTGAAAAATCAGTTGGTGTGAAGATGATGACCATTTTTGACAAATTGTTAATGATTCTTTAATTCTCTATCAGTATATTGTGTGGAAGTTGTTGGCGGTAATTCCCGACTCGTCACAAGTCGGTAATGGGAAAAGGGTGACAAAGTAGTTCAAGTCACAAGTCGGTGAACTTGAGGTACTCTGTCATCAACACCCAGAAACTCATGAATGTGACAATCAAACCTGACCGCACGATTGCTGTGAATAGCGTTGCAGAACCACCCATCACCGCTCTACCACAACCTGCAACAACACCAACAACTGCTCTACCACCTACAACAACATCAGCACCCAGCCTTCTACCCACAACACCGGCAGCGAAGATCAACCCAGCCAAAAGGCCATATCATCAACTCAAAGGTACCCACCCACTTTCAATAACATACTATCACATTCTACTAACCGTTAAACTTTTACACGCAGATAAGAAAGCGTAGAAGACTGGAACTTTAGCCATTTTGTAGACCAATCATATTTTGTATATAGGCCTCCATTTTGCAAACCATGCTAAGAATGTTGTCAGCAAGCAACAAACCACAGAAGGACGGCCAACAACAACATCAACAAGACCAGCAACTTATAATTTATATTTTCTTAACTTAGTAGCTAAGATAGTAACTAAACAAAATGCTCTTTTTTGTAATAACTTCATGATCTATAAAAGGCTGGCCAGTAGTTGTTTTCAAGATTACGACGCAATACCAAGTCTAACCCGCGGCGAAGCGCGGGCACAATAACTAGTTTAATTTAAAAATAAGTTGCAAGTTATTTTGAAAAATCAGTTGGTGTGAAGATGATGACCATTTTTGACAAATTGTTAATGATTCTTTAATTCTCTATCAGTATATTGTGTGGAAGTTGTTGGCGGTAATTCCCGACTCGTCACAAGTCGGTAATGGGAAAAGGGTGACAAAGTAGTTCAAGTCACAAGTCGGTGAACTTGAGGGATCAATGTTGACAAGTTTGTCATAATTGGTTAAGTTTCCTAATTACATTATAATTATATTTGGTAAATGTCTTGGTCACCAAGTTAAGGTTATTTGGTAATGTCTTGGTTACCAAGTTAGGGTTAGCCTATATAAACCAAGGTAGGGTTAGGCATTATTAAAGAAAGTGTCGAGAGAAGAGTCTACAGAGAAACCGAGTTATGGTTTGAGAGTCAGTAATTAGTTTTGAGTTATTTTCTGATTAATAAGATTGAGAATTATTCGATCTAAATTCTTTTCTTCAACTTTTCTATTCGGTTTGATTTTCGATTGGGACTTGAATTGGTATCAGAGCCAAGTTCAATCGTCGATATCAAATCGAGTAACGGAGTTCACGTAACCGTCGATAGTGTTTTTCCGGAGCAGCGATAAAGATACACGTACGATGGCAGTAGGTGGTGTATCTGTTGAAACCAAGTGGGATTTCATTCTTTGGTCGTTTACGGAGTTGGCAACTAAAAGAAAAATATATTTTCTTTCTTTTAGCAAACGCTTTAACAAAAGTAAGAATACTCTTTTGTTTCTTTGTTGTAATTAAATAAACACAAAAAGGAGTAAAATAAGTGTTAGGGGAGGATTTTCCAATCCTAAGGATAATAGATCCTCAACTACTATCAGGATCAGGGATCCTCAATTCTGTTTGAATTAAGGATCCTCAGAGAGTGTCGCAGGATCAGGATTCAGGATCCTCATTGTTATCCTTACACTAACGATTGTCTACCTTGTATGTGAGCTTGTTTTGCAGGAGTATATGCATGGACCAAGTCTTACCGATATTCTTGGAGAATATGCTCTCAATATTCCGCACGTGCTTGGCCCTTGTGAATATTATGGAGATCGTGGGAAGCTTGCACATTTAGCGGATAGTTAGTTGTTTTAGTCATTTCTAATTTTAAAAGGGGATAACAAGCTTGAGTTAGAACACTTGGCTATTTTAGCAAACACACACTCTCGAAACAGCTCTCAATATCTCTCAACAGTTTACTTAGCGATTTCATACATTTTTGCACTTCTGCACGCTAGTGATCCTTGTAACAAGCTTGTTATCATCCCGAGTTGTAACAATCTTTTGTTTAATCTTAATTGGTGATCGGTAGTTTCCATCACCCGAGGTTTTTTATGCCGGAGATCAACTCTTGATCAAGGGTTTTTTCCTCGTATAAATCCTTGTGTCAATTGTTCATTTCATTTGCAAGTTATTTATACATGTGTTCAAGCATCATTCCTCACAACAAAGATTTGGTTGCATTATCCTAGCCTGATTTTTTACCAAAACAATAAGGAAGCTCAAAAGTCAACCCAAGTTGTTTGAGTTACGATTAAAAAGAGAAAAAAAAACAAGGTCAAGGTTATTTTTTTCTTTTGATTCAACAAGGAGATTAAATCATTAAACGCTGTTTTGGGTTGGACAAGTGGGTTCGATTCAAGATTTATTTTTATTCGGATTCACGCGAAGGATTCGCGATCATATTTGCGAGTAGACAATTCGGTTTTGAAAAGTTGTTCAAGACTAATCAGTTGGTATTCGTTTTGACGGACTGGAGCGAGAGGGTAAATTTGGCACTTTCTAACAAGTTGATGTGTGTAAAATGCAACATATAAATTACATCAAATAAGGCATAAAACTAACCCTTTTTAAGTACTAATGTTGGAAAAAGTGTACTTTTTGTCTTCCTTTTGTATTTTCAGGATTAAATGAGCTCAAATTAACAAAAGAAGCAAAAAGACAGCTAAATCTAACATAAATACAAGAAAGGGAACAAAAGTGGACTGCCCGACCCCTCAACAGCATCCTCCCAAGCAAAACAGAGAAGACAGAAGACTGAACACGCCCCGTGCTCAGCAAGCACGGGGTCGTGCGCAAGAAGCAGCAGAAAAGACAAACCTGTAGAAGCTTCTATTGCTCACCACGGGGCCGTGCCCAGTGAACACGGGGGCGTGCCCAAAGTACTGCAGGCGCATTAATTGTAATTGCAAATTACAATTAATGAGGAGAGATAGTGTCAGACGGGCACGGGGTCGTGCCCAGGCTTCTGTTCAGCCTATAAATAGGAGTGCTTGGATCCATTGCAACTCATCCTTTGGCACACCACCTCTCTCACACTTCATCCACCACCCATCACCATCACAACACCATCATCCACCACCATCATCCATTGTCCATCATAGAGTGTGTGAGTCATCTCGGGATCCAAGACTGATCGTAAGAGTTCTTGACAATCAATGCCATGTTTTCCTAAGTCTCTTACATCACTTGGTGAAGACAAGTGTTTAGTGTAATACTTTTTATTTTTAATCTTTTGCACTTCTTAATTGGTTTTGTATTAATGACTTTAATAACTAGTTTCTTATGTTGAAGGTGATTCTTCCTTATCGTTTGTCCGTGGTGTCTTGGCATTATTTTACTGTCTATATAAAATAAAAGATTTTCACCATTCATATCTCCACGGTCTATATGGAGGTATGTTGGCTACCTGGTCGGGGGTTAAGGGAACGGTTTGGTAAGGGTCTTGCCCTTGTTCAGCGTTTAGAGGTCCTACAAGGGACCTGGGTCAATTTTAGTAGGACCTCCTTCAATACCCAAAGGTATTGGATGGCGGGGGTCCAAACTCTTTGATCCCCTCATAAGTTAACTACTATTAATACTATAACCCGGCTATTTAGGACTGTATCCCTGCTGACTCAGACTACTTAGTCGAGGGTAACGTCACCTCCAAAAGAGGGGCCTACCATAATTTGCATTAATAACTTAATTAATTATCTTTCAATAATCCGACCCTTTAGGATTGTATCCTTGCTGACTCAAACTACTGGGTTGAGGGTAACGTCGCCTTCAAAAGAGGGGCCTACTACAATAACTAAGATAATCTCTTAAACAAGTGCAAAAGTGCGAAAATAATCAAAGGTTATACTAACACACGAGTCGGATCCAAGTGATTCATCTTGTCTATCTGTTTTTATTTTTATTTTATTTTTCAGCATTTAGTTAATTTTATTTTTCTTAGTTTAAAAAAATCTTTTTCTAACATTTTGATTTGATTAGACGTTGAGGATAAACCGGTACTAAAAGCTCTTGTGTCCTTGGACGACCTCGGTATCTTACCAACACTATACTATGTCCACGATGGGTGCACTTGCCCATATGTGTGTTTAGTGTTAGTAAATATCGTGTTTTATAAATTTAAAACTTGGCTAAAGTGTAAAAAGGGCTTAAAATATATATCTAAAACATATACACACTTACATGCATCACAAGTCGGTTAGAGTATATCTAATTCAAACAAGTTTCTTGTTCAACAACTTTGGTTGCTGCTACGTTTGTTTTAAATCGACAAGCAGGTTGATTTATAATCAGAATTGAATGTGCAAGGTCAAAGTCCTTGGGTTAAACAAGTTGGTTTGATCAAGTAATTTTTTTCGGGTTGAATGAGTTTGGGTTTGCCTGAGGCTTGAGTTGGCAAGGAAGAACCGAACAGGAGGATCAAGACCAATAAGAGGATTGCTAAGAAGATCAAAGGGCTGATCGAGTTTCTTCAAGAAGTCGCTACCCATGTTTTAGTCGCGAGGTTTGAATCAAGATGAGCCTAAATTCTAAGGGAACACATTATAATCCAAGTAAGCTAGTGTTTGCTCAAGATCGCAACCGAGTTAATGGTGGTGCGAGTTCTTATGACCAAAGGACGAGTCGTTTTCAAAGGACTAGTCGAGTACAAGGTCGCAAGAATGTTCGAGCTAGGAAGGATCCGAAAAACACAGCTAGAGATCAACATGCGTTCTATGAGAATCAAGATAAAGAAGACATGTTAAAGCTTACCTATTTCGAGTCGGAAATTAAGGGGGTGATTGTTGGCGGTAATTCCCAACTCGTCACAAGTCGGTGATGGGAAAAAGGGTGACAAAGGAGTTCAAGTCACAAGTCGATGAACTTGAGAGATCAATGTTGACAAGTTTGTTATAATTGGTTATGTTTCCTAATTACATTATAATTATATTTGGTAAATGTCTTGGTCACCAAATTAAGGTTATTTGGTAATGTCTTAGTCACCAAGTTAGGGTTAGCCTATATAAACCAAGGTAGGGTTAGGCATTATTAAAGAAACAAGTGTCGAGAGAAGAGACTACAAAGAAACCGAGTTATGGTTTGAGAGTTTGTAATCAGTTTTGAGTTATTTTCTGATTAATAAGATTGAGAGTTATTCGATCTAAATTCTTTTCTTCAACTTTTCTATTCGGTTTGATTTTCGATTGGGACTTGAGAATTATATAAAAGATAACTCAATAGTCATACAATAAAATAACTAGCATAACTTGACCATTGTTCGTGTACTTAAAAAGTTTTAACTTCTAATGACGTAGTGGCATTGGAGAGGTAAAAACTATTCCTTCATTCTTAAGCCAGGTTTATGATTGAAGGTTGAATAAATTTAAATGTTTTTTTATATGAATGCCTAGTATTCTAGTGTTTTTAAATGCATAAAAGATCAAGGATTTGTTTTTGGTTTGTAAGTGAAGACTTCACAAGTTGTTATCCATCATGGACTGCTCCTATATGGTATTTGAGTTCGTGAATGTCTAATTTTTCTTTTAAATGTATGCATTTCAACTATATCTAAGAATGATGTTATAACAAACAATTTATCATAGGGTTTAATTAGTACAGTATTCTGGATAATGTCATTGATCAATACTTTGTGGTGAACGGACATGCTACAGCCTTTATGCTATTCTAACACATTTCATTCAGGTTCTTCTAGATTTCTTTGTAGCTTTGGATCAATGTTGGTCCAACTGTTACTTCTTACATATGATTACCCACAACGGCCCTTAGAGCTTTAGTAATAGAGTTTGGGCCTATATCTGTTTGGACAAGGTCACCTTAACCTTTGAGCCTAATAAAACGATTACAACATGGTCTACTCATTCCTTAGTTTTATGTATCACAACTATATTTGTCAAAGTTTCTTATTATGTGAAACTGTAAGCGTATTTTAGCACACTACGACTTACAGATATGATACTCCTCTATCTTAAATCCTATGTATTGTAAGGATTTCATGGATGTTTCCATAAAACATTAATCATTATCTTAGCATTATCAACTAATGGTCGTGTTTTTGGTTGATCTAATCAAGTTGTGATCTTATTTATTAGAAGCTTTCAAGAAGCTCATGGATCGTGTTGGAAATCAGACCTTCTTCAACATAATCAAATAATGAATTTAACAAGAAAAACTCTTTGATTAAAATTGAAGGTACATAAACCATAACTATAATCCCTATTTATACTAAACAACCTCTTGGAGAGCAAGTAACATACTCTTATAAGGAAACCAAACAAAATAAAAGTAGTACAAATCTTAAATCTTCATACTAAAATAAATTAAACCAGTTAGCATATTCCAACTTTGGAGTATTGACAAGATTAGTTCAAACAACCACCACCTAATCTTGTCAAGTTCCTCCCAGGTCTTGAATACCAAGTAAAACCTGAAGTTCTTCCACCTTAATACTCGGTCTCTTGTGTTCGCTTTGCATCAACACCTTTGTTGCAGCCGACACAACACAACACCCC
Organism: Helianthus annuus; assembly: GCF_002127325.2. Lineage (NCBI taxonomy): Eukaryota > Viridiplantae > Streptophyta > Magnoliopsida > Asterales > Asteraceae > Helianthus > Helianthus annuus. The sequence continues at coordinate 23,182,425 of NC_035438.2, read as the reverse complement.
TTGTTTCTGACTCTTTTAGGATCACACCCAAAACTTGTCCAAACACTTGAACCATCAATTACAAACATGGCAACATCCTTTCTCTTCCACCTTAATCAAACCCGCTACTTCAGCACCTTTGAAGTCTGCTGTTGATCCGATCTAACACTGCACTACACCTGGGTTTTCTCCTTTGATCAAGCCTACAACCACTGATCCTTGATTGCTATGGTTTTGTTTTTGTTGTTGTTGATCACAATCTCAATCTCAATCACTATAACATGTTGCTGTCATTTAGTCAACAAACCCTTTTTGCAGCTGTCTTCTTGATCGCAACAACCTTTTTTCTTTCCCTTTAACTCCCCTATTTACGTCGAACCCCTTTTTTTCACTAAAAAGTTTCACCCTGCACATTGGATGGTTCCCACGTGTAGCATCATTCGGAATTAAACGTAACAATAGTTGACTATGTATTATTATGTGACTACATGATTTTGAATACCCATTTCGTGATTACGTGATTTCATTATAGTATTTATGTGAAACCTCACTGAGTAATTACGTAAAAACAAAACATGTAATACATAACATTTCATATGGGATACCTAATTTTCGTGTGTAATAACCTATTAAGGATTAATTATATACAAACATTAGCCAAATCAACCTATAATAACCACATAATGTCATATATTAGAGATTGAATCACATAATAAAGCATAAAACAATCAAGTTCTTATTATTGAATTTGTAATCACGTAATAAGCATAACTGTAATAACATTAGTTATAACAAATCATATTGAATATGTAATCACGTAATAGATTTATATTGAGGGCATGTTTGGCAACAAGCTTTTAGGAGCTTTTAGGAGCTTCAAGCTTCAGGCTTTAAAGAAAAAGCTCCAGGCCCAATAAAAGCTTTGTTTGGTTGAAACAGGCTTCAGGCTTTTAGATTAGTTGAAAAGCTCTTTTTGAAACGCCGGTGGAAGTAGCGTTTAAAAAACCTACAAGCTTTTAGGGTTTAAATTACTTAAATAACCTACAATCCTCATTATTCCATATTGAAGAAAGGATCGATCGTAATCAAAAGACAGGTACGCATTTTCTTACTTAATTGAATTTAATATCATCTTTTGTCTTCTTGCGTGTTGCAATTTTCAAACTGGAATATGAATTATCAAAGGATCGATCGAAGCAAAAGCCTGGATAATGGTCTCTGTGTGTGTTTACTTCAATTAGGCACTTAGTTTGACTGCTCATAGTATGATCTGATGCATATATTAATTAGGTAGATTGAAGGTTACCATGGCACTTTAATTGAAATAATATGATCTGAGTTGAACAAATTGGGATAACAAACAAATTAATAAAAAAAATTTCCCTGTCCATCTTTATGATATGCATACATGGAGTGTTTTGATTTTCAGTCATAATATGCCTCTTTAATATAGTATTATGATTTTAAAAACCTTGTTTCTGTCGTTGTGCTTTTGTTGGGTGGATTATTTTCAAAGTTATTTGTTTTCATAAGGAAGCCATCGAAGGCTTTCCACAAATCGAGATTTCGCCGTAGAAGGATCGAATTGTATCCGAAGAACATGGAATACAAAAAAGTAATAAGAGAGGCACACATACCAATCAATCGTATCGGTCGTATTCTTGAATTTGGTTACTAAGACCATGGGGTATGGTAGGACGTGGGTTGGAGGCATGGTGCGACACGTGGACTATGGGACACCCAAGACCAAAAGTCAATTTCAAAGGGATATGGTGGGGCGTGGGTTGGGTGGCGTGGAAAAAAAACTAATTTAAAGGGCTAGTGTTCTTGGCCAATGAGGTTCCGCCATGTCATGTGGTAGCCCCGCCCCACGCCCGGCCTTAAACTCCCGCCCAAGTGCATTGCTATAACTTTTTGTTGGATTCAACATATACATGTGATCTAGTTGCTGCATACTATTATAAGCATATGTACAAGGAACCATGCATGACATCACCTCAAACGGGACTGGCTTGGATGATGGAAGTTTTAAATGGAAATCCTATACGATGTGTAAACGCATTCAGAATGCATCCAAACGTGTTTACAAAATTATGCAGAGAGCTCGAATCAAACTATGGATTGCAGTCGAGTGATAGAATGTCAACTTGTGAGAAGGTGGGGATATTTTTGTATACATTGGCATTGGGTTTATCTAACAGGGATGTTGGGGAGCGTTTTCAACGTTCTGGGGAGACTATTAGTAGAGCCTTTCATGAAGTTCTAGAGGCAATAGCTGGTAGAGGTAAAAGTTTTCAAGGTCTAGCACGTGACGTTATAAAACCAAAAGATCCGACTTTTCAATTCGTACCACCTCAAATCTTGAATGACAAAAGATACATGCCGTATTTCAAGGTATTAAATTGATTAATGTCATTCCTACTTGTGTACTTTGTTACTTGACTGATGTTCAAATTATATACAGGATTGTATTGGATGTATTGATGGTACACACATAGGGGCCTGCATCCCAGAGAGTCAGCAACTACCTTATATTGGTAGAAAAGGGGTACCAACTTTCAACGTAATGGCAACATGTGATTTCGATATGTGTTTCACATTCGTATCGATCGGATGGGAGGGGTCAGCACATGACACGCGTGTTTTCATTAACGCGACCCAAAATAGTAAATTCAACTTCCCACAACCACCTGAAGGTAATATTTCGAATTACTTACATATATATTTGGAATTGTTTCATGTTACTTTTAATAAATTCTAACGCCTTTTGTTTTTCAACTCCTTTATTAGGTAGATATTATTTGGTTGATAAAGGATATCCAGATAGAAAAGGATACCTTGTTCCATATTCCAAGACAAGATACCATCAATCTCAATTTCAAAGAGAGCCCCCGAATAATATGCAAGAAGCTTTCAACCGTTCGCATTCATCTTTACGAAGTCATATTGAGAGGTCATTTGGAATTTTAAAGAAACGATTTAAGATACTTGGTAAAATGCCCAAGTATAGCGTGCAAACACAAATTGATGTTATCATGGCTACATTTGCATTGCATAACTATATACGTAATTCTCAAGAAGATTTCATGTTTACCGCAATGGAGCAACATCCAAACTACATACCACAAGATGAACTGCATGATGTTCGTAATAATGACACAAGCACTAGCGGTCTATTTGAAGGAACATCGAATGAGATGAAACATGTTCGCAACGAAATTGCTACTTTGACATGGAATGCACGACATTAATGATTTAATAGTATTATATTATGTTATGATTGTTTGTCAATAACTATATTTTATTTAATTGAAAATGATCATGTTTTATTCATTTGAGAAATAACTTATATATATATATATGTGTGTGTGTGAGAGAGAGAGAGAGAGAGAGATTACGTTTAGTATTATGTTTTTTTAGTTATGCCCATTTTGGTCATTTTATACATTTTATTAAAAGCTCCAGCTACTCTGCCAAACAACTTAGTATCTAAAAAGCTACAGCTACCAGCTACCAGCTTCCAGCTACCAGCTTCCAGCTAACAGCTTCCAGCCATCAGCTATCAGCTACTTTTGCCAAACATACCCTGAATGTGTAATCACGTAATGATTTGTGTTGAATATTGAATGAGTATTCAAAATCACTTAGTCTTGTACTATTTATTCAAAAATCACGCAATCATGTAATGAGTATTCAAAATCTTATAATTTTTTAAGAAAACTATAGCAATAGGCCGCTCGAATTAAAGAGAATGAAATGTCTGTTAATACAGTGTAACTAACAAAAAATACTAATGTATGAAAAAGTTATATCTGTTTGAAAACCCAAAGAGAAACTAGCTCACTTAAGAAAATACTAAATTACTCTTCCTGTCAGTAACACTTGTCACCCACTCCTTCTCGCATATACTTCGTACGTGAATTATGTATTATAGATGATCCAAGCACTATATCTAAATATAAAAAAAAAGTTAACTAATAAAAAAATGGCTATATAGATCTAGGGTAAAGTTCTTGTACAAATAATCTTAACATACTAAACATACAAATTGAAGGAAAACTCAAAAAGACAAGGTGGCATTTTTGTAATTATCAATAACTATCAAAGTTACTCTACAAATATACCTAAAAAAACCTAACCAGTCCCCCCTCCCAAAAAAAAACCTAAACCCCCCACCCCCCCACCCCCACCCCCAAAAACCTAACCCCTCCCCCCCCCCCACCCAAGCTAAAATGCTAAAAACTAAACCCTCAAAAAACCTAAAAAAATCTAAAAAAAAAAAAAACACACAAATTATTTTATTTTATTTTTTTAACATTTTTTATTAAAAAATCGCTACTTTTAGTAGCAGCCAAATTTTTTTTTTTTTGCTAACGAAATGTAGCGATTTTTTAATAAAAATGTTAAAAAAAATTGTGTTTTTTTTAGGTATTTTTGGTTGTAACTTTGATAGTTGGTGGTAATTACAAAAATGCCACCTTGTCTTTTTGGGTTTTCCTTCAATTTGTATGTTTAGTATGTTAAGATTATTTGTATTTGATCTTTTGCCTATAGATCTAAATATAAAAAGAAGTTAACTAATGAAAAATAAAAATGACTACATACTTATCTAAACATAATAAAAAAGTTAACTATACATATAAAAAGAAATTAACTAAAAAAGAGTCAAACAAAAATAATGGAACATGGCCCATGCAGGTCTCGAACCTGCGACCTTCGCGTTATTAGCACGACGCTCTAACCAACTGAGCTAATAGGCCTTTTTGTTTCCTTGGCTAACAACTATTTATATAATTACTATGTACGCATCTTTTGCCCATTTTAGGGTTTCTCGTTTCATCCTTCATCATTAGAACACTGAACACAGTGAAGAAACAAAGACTGCCTGAGTTCTGTGTGACGGAAAAACAATAGAATGGGGAAGTCGACGGTGACGACGAAAGATGATGCACATGCTCTTTTTCACTCTCTACGTTCTGCTTATTCCGCTACCCCTACCAATCTCAAGGTTCCGATTTTCTCGATTTTTATAATTTACCTAAATTTTCCTATTTATTTAATTAAGCCAATTTTCTAATTTCAGATCATAGATCTGTACGTTATGTTTGCCGTCTTCACCGCTCTGATTCAGGTAATCTGTTATTTTCTTATATATCTATTGTTTTGTTTCAATTCATTCATTAGTAGCGTGATTAGATTAGATGATAATAAAATCGTTGACGTTCAGTGTTTGATTGAATTGTTCTAGTTGTAGAGACTTTCTAATTTTGCAATCTTGGTTTAAAAAAGCGCTGAGGCGCCCTGAAGCTATTTGGTTCCAAAAGCTTTAAGCCAAGCTTCAAGCACGAAGCGAGAGCTTCACGTATACGAAGGGCTCAAAATAAAAAAAATATTTGTACACATCAATATGACATATTCTACTTGTTAATCAATAATAAACACAAAAACATGATTAAAAAACACACTTAACAAATAAAAAACATAATTAAAACATAAATTAAAGTCGATTATTGGAGAAAGTATGAAGAATCGATGGAGAAGAGGGAGGGAGTGGCTGAAGATGTTTACTAACGTTCTTTTTTTAGGGTAGCGGGCCTCAGTTAAACCCTATTAGAGACTATTGGGCCTAAATTAAAAACCTAATTCTGACCTGATTGGGCCGAAGGGTCGCTTCAAACCAATGGCGCTTCTGGCTTAAAGCGCGCTTCAAAACGCTTCACGTGATTTGTCGCCTCAGAGCAAAAAAAGCGACAACACTAGCGCTTCATCGCCTCACGCTTTAAGCTCGCTTTTTTAAACCAATTTTGCAATTATGCTATATGTGGAAGTATCGAAATGGGCTTTTGGTATGGGGGGCGATAGATAAACTTTCTCCTTAATATCAATGGTGTAGGGCTATAGTTAGGATTTTTAGTTTTAGTTCTACATATAGGTTTGGGGATAGTAATCGAGTCGAGCTATATCTGAGTTTGCCTAAGCACGAGCTTGGCTCGTTTTGAGCTCTATGTCTAATACTCGAGCTCGGCTCGTGAGTGAAAATAATTTATGCATAATTTCTCATTTGTCAGGCAACACTTGTTACTTATTAGTTATAAATAAATAAAGCAAGTTCATTGGATGGATTTCACGTGTTTTGGTTATTACCAGGTGGGTTACATGGCCATTGTTGGTTCCTTCCCGTTCAACTCATTTCTCTCAGGCGTACTCTCTTGTGTAGGGACAGCCGTTCTTGCTGGTAAGATTAGACACATTTGACTATATGTTGTTTGGGTACATTTTGTTTCAGTCAGGGTAATCATGTCTTGAAAAATTATTTGTTTATTCTTTTGGCTACAGTCTGTCTTCGTATCCAAGTAAACAAAGAAAACAAGGAATTCAAGGTATGTTTTTTGTTCTTTTTTAGCTATATACTTTCAAACAGTTTTGATCAAGGTCACATCATTTGTATAGGTGGCAAAATGGATGGGTTGGTTGGGTTAAGTAATAGGTCCAAACGGGCAACCTTTTGCTACGGATGGGTTGACTCGAAACATATTTTGCCCGAAAAAAGTAGTTAAACCTTAGTCACGGGTCAATAATGATTATAGATTTATGTTGTTTTAATCGTCTATTTTTTTAATAAAATGATTTTGAATGTCTTATGCTTTTAAAGTTTTCTTTGGTCGACGTTTGAGTTTTGACCCATTATAGATTAAAAATAGAGCTAAATGCCATTTTAGTCCCTGTGGTTTGGGCCATTTTGCCAGTTTAGTCCAAAGGTTTCATTTTTTACATGTGGGTCCAAAAAGGTTTCACCGTTGCCATTTTAGTCCACTGGGTTAACTTCATGCATTTTTTCTGTTAACGAGAAGACCAATTCGGTCATTTTATATGTAATTCTGTTAACTAGAAGGGCAATTCCGTCATATAAAATGACCGAATTGGCTTTCTCGTTAACGGAAAAAATGGATGAAGTTAACCCAATGGACTAAAATGACAACGGTGAAACCTTTTTGGACCCACAGGTGAAAAATAAAACCTTTGGACTAAACTGGCAAAATGGCCCAAACCATAGGGACTAAAATGGTATATAGCTCTTAAAAATAACATTACCCGAATGGACCCACATGGGTTGCCTTCTTTTATAACTGTTGTTCCCAGAACATGTATTCCTGATATTAAGAAGGCGAAATTGAAATTATTTTGATGTCAAAACATTGTGCATGATGATCCATACCTTCATTTGCAATCTCCTTAATCTTGACATGTGCTAATTTGCTTATCAAATTGTTGCAGGATTTACCTCCTGAGCGCGCTTTTGCGGATTTTGTTCTGTGCAATTTGGTCTTGCATTTAGTGATCATGAACTTCCTTGGATAACTTGTGTATCTGATATTGAGAATTACCTGAATATCTTTAGGTTGTTGCTACATGAGACTCGGATACATACAGAATTCACTGTTCAGACCTTTTGATTTGCCAAAGTAACTTTTATCTAGACCCATATATCAATCACATAGCAAACCTGAATATCTGAAATTTTGAATGTCAAGTCATATTTGAATTGTTGTGTATGAGATTCTTTCAATTGAAAAAAATTTTATCTTCTTTCAGATGTGTCAACAACTGTATTCGGCTGCTCTCAGTCGTTAACAACAAACTTCACCGTGTAATGTCTGCTTTCAACGTGTGTTGATGATGTCGCTTAAAAATTATACAAAGTGATAAGTGTGATCATCAATGAGTATCTCTATACATAAGAGTGTACCAGAAAATAAACGGACACCTTAAAACATTTGGAATATGAAACAATAACCATAAACATAAAATATAACATATCTGGGGTAAATTTGATCTTCGTCTTTTATGTTAATGTAACTTGCAGATTTCGTTTTTTTTCTTAAGATAAATAAGTACAAAAAGCATCCCCAAAGCTCGTATGTTGTCACCCTTTCGTCCTTTGATCTAATGGACTTTAGATTCATCCGTTAATTGAGGTTGCAATGCACATGGTTTGAATGACTATTTATATATTTTAGTATTTTAGTAAATATAACAATTTTAAGATTTGTGAATAGTTCTTTTTTATTAGAAAACATGGCCTTGAAATTTTTTATTAATTTGTTTGGTTTAAATCTTTATAATGAATTTTACATATATGTTGTTTTTCTTTAATAACATACAACATTTTCGTCCACTCCGAATCTATCGATGAGACATGCTTATTAGTGACTACGTTTCGGCATATTTTTTTTTGAAACCGAGCACGTCTACATTTCAAGGTAAACTTTATTTGAAACCGAGCCAGGTCAGTATGATATATTTTTGCTGCTTTATTTTAAAATACGCTTTCGTATTTTTAACATTCATGTTTACGACACGACATTTTTCTTGAATTTCAAATGTACCATTGTGTCATACTTTTTGTATCTACGTTTCGATCACTTTCATTTTTCTAAACATTCATTTTTTACAAATGACGCAATTTTTTCGTCATTTTAGAATATACCTTAGCAGCGTGATTTTGTATCTGCGTTTCCATGTTCAAAACTAAACTGCCGCAGAGCGCAGTATATTCTACTAGTTTAATTCAAACATCATACTTATATTAGATAAATATTAATGAGATGGTTGACTATGTTCTATTTGAACCCCAACTCTGTCTATTCCTAACCCCTTCTTGTTCATCACTTTGGCGAGCAAATCAATCAATCCACACCCAGAGTTATAAAAGTTATTGATAAGGCATGAAATGTTGAATGTAGGCATGCCTTACCTTTATCCCAATGATAGTGGTATTGCTTCCTGTAAGACTCCGCCCCTAAAAACATATCTGGACATAAGAGTCAAATAAAAGCATACTTATGCGATAGCTACTCAAAGAACAATAGAAAAACATATTGTCTTAAAGATATAGATTTATCACTATGTTTAGAGGTTAAAAAGTATTTATTTATTTAAAATTTTATACTTATATGAGACGTCCCATCATATGTATCCGCGACGATAAACACGTGCGTGTATCCTCCCTCCCTCTCTCCCTCCATCCAGAATGGTGTGATGAATCCTATCCCATCACCACTTCCAAAACTACAACATAATAATAAGCCACGTCGGACGGCTCCTTTCTCTTCTCTTCTCTTCTCCCTCACACACACACACACATTCAATGTCGATCCTCCCTCCTTCCTCCACCACCCTCTCCTTCTGCACCATCAACCCCAGGGTTTACCTTCATTCCTCTCATGCTCGCTCGCTTTTCTGCCGCTTTCCGGTGCTTTCTTCAGCAGCCGGAGGAAGCATGGTCAACTCTTCATCGTCCTCAATTCTACCGCCCCTCCTTGTTTCTACCGAAGTTCGGCAGTCTCCTACATTTCTAGATGCTCGTTCTCAACAAGGTATGTTATTCTGTGTTTGCTTTTCAATTCGTTTGAATTTTAAATTAGCTTTACAATTTGAACCTGACTACAAATTCTGCAGATGAGTGGAAGTTCAGTATCTTCCTTCATCCTTTGAAGATAACACTCAACTTTTGTATCTGTAGAGTTGTTGACCGTAATATGCCAGATTCAAATTCGGCATATTTAGTTTTGATTAACATCCTGTGACTGTACATAGTTATTTATGAAATTTAGATGGAAATATACTTGATTTCCCCTTAAATTATGATTTTCAATTACACTACATGGTACGGCCTGGAAAGACGGCATGAACCGTCATGTGGCAGCCACGTCACCACCTTTCAAAAGGTGGTGTGGTGCCAAAAACGCGGGTGGGATGGGAGGCGTGGTGTGACACGCGACGCGACATACACTTTTTATATTTATCTTATATTTTAAAAACAAAGAAAATCAATAAAGAAGCCTCCACGTAGCCCAGAACATTGCCTCCATGCCGGTGAGATTTCTACCGCCCCTATCACCACGCCACCACACCATATGGTCTTACATTGACCTTAATTGTAGTGTTCTATTATTATATTGGTTTAAAAAAAGCGAGAAACGCACAAAAGCTACAAGGTCTAAGAGCTTGTGTAGTGGGGCGCTATATGCCATCATAAAGCCCCTATAAAGTCCCAAACACCATTACAGGGGGCTTTATGAGATAAAAGATGGTGGGTGGCGCTATATATATAGCGCTTGATGGGGGGGAGGATTTCAAAAATGGACCAATAAAAAAAAGCAAGTGTTTTTTAATTAATTAATAAAATTTAAAATTAATAATTAGGTAATGATAGGTAGGGGCTTTATGACTACGGGCTCTAGTGATATAACGCCCCATAAAGCCCCTGTGTGACGTGGCACGACACGTGTCGCATAACGCCCCACAAGGGGCTTTATGACTACGGATGGCCTAAAACTGAGATGCGAAGCGCCAAACCCAAAAGCGGACCCTAGGTGTAAATTATTATATAACTTATTTATATATTTCCTATAGGTTTTTATCATCATTTACCCAATATTTAATACAATAAGCTTATTTATGTTTTAATATTGAAATTAAATACATGTACAACATTCTGCCGCGCAAAAATGTTAAAAATACATGTGGCTCGCACCTCAGGGTCAACGTTTTGCCAAACAAACATGCCTCAGCCAAGTTGCGCTTCTTGGAAAACATACGACTCGCGTAGGCTAGGCTGAAGCGCTGAGGCCTGTGAATTATGGCGCCTCACGCCTGGGCGCACTTTTATAAATCAAGATCATGATTTTCTTTTGTGGAAAATAATCACTATTTGTTGACAGAAGTTCTTGAATCATAGATATTGTGGTCATTTAAGTCTCGTATAAAACTTCATTCATTGTAATTATGTTTTCAGCAATTATAGCCTGACTTAAAATACCCTTATTGTACTTTCTAACATTGAGGAGTTTCTAATGATCATATGAACAATCTTAAGCGCATTCTTTATTGTAATGCATGTGGCACGATCTTATTTCATAAAATTTGAATTAAATTATCTAGAGATGTTATTCCTGGCAGATCTGCTTTCTGGAATTCAAAAGGAGATGGAGACTGGAACTCTGCCAAAACCTGTTGCTCAATTGATGGAGGAGCTGTATCTGAATTACAGAAACGCAGTAAATTGTTTTTATTGGGCTCATTTAGTTGTTCCGTACGTCTTTGGGGTGGCTTTTTCTTATTTGCATGTGGAAAGAATTATATAATTATGTGTGTAGTACCGAAAGGGTATACTAATGATCATACTCAACGGCATACTGCCACCATATATTATATATAACGTCAACATTTGCAATTTCAAGAAAATATTCCAGTGAGCCTCGACTTTCTCTATTTTTCAGGTTTTCCAAAGTGGAAATCCTCACGCAGAAGAAATTGTCCTGTCAAACATGAGTGTAGCATTGGATCGTATTTTGTTGGATGTGAAGGTTTGACTAACTGATGCATACTGATATGTCCAGCTTGCAGTTATTATACCGAATCAACTAAGTCATTTTTTGTCGGAATGTTGTAATTGATTTTGCAGGAACCGTTTGAATTCTCACCATATCATGAGGCTATCCGAGAACCTTTTAACTACTATATGTTTGTTCAAAATTACATCCGTCCTTTAATCAACTTCAGGTTAGTTAACCATCTTAATAACCAAGTTAATGACTTCTTGTTGGCGTTCTAACCATGGTTCGTTTATCTTGTTAGGGAGTCATATGTTGGCAACGTTTCTCTTTTCCACGAGATGGAAGAACAACTCAAGAAGGTGCCAGATTGTCATAATCATCTTTAGTTTAAGCAATTCTCTGCGAAAAAAGGAACCTTTTTGATAAAAAAAAATCATATTTATATAACTGCAACTTATTATACTTGTTCTTGCTTAACATTATTTCTTTTCCTTTTCTTCTTTTATTAGATCTTGCTATGTCAAGAGTCTAATATTTGCATTTCTTTACCACTAATAAGGGCGAAAACGTGATTTTGATCTCAAACCACCAAACTGAAGCAGATCCAGTTATCATTTCCTTGCTGCTTGAAACCACAAGTCCTCATATTTCTGAAACTGCAGTAAGTTTGATATATTTTAAACCCGCGTGTCCTATATATATTAACGAGCCCACTTGAAAACTGTAATGCAGATCTATGTGGCAGGTGATAGAGTTGTTACAGATCCCCTTTGCAAGCCCTTCAGCATGGGCAGGTATATACTTTTTTTTTCCGGTTATAACAACAATTCTTTTCTGCAATCTTTCCCCTAATTTTTTTAATGTAATTCACACTTTTTAACCATATATGTTTTTTTAGGAATTTGTTATGTGTGTATTCAAAAAAACATATGAATGACGTTCCTGAGCTTGCTGAGATGAAAAGGAGAGCAAACACAAGAAGTTTAAAGGAGATGGCTTTGCTTTTGAGGTATCATGCTATTATAGCTCAATGAGTAAAATGCCATTTTCGTCCCTGAGATTTGGCCAGTTTTGCGACTTTCGTCCTGAGGTTTGTTTTTCCGCATCTGGATCCAAAAGGTTTGAGATCTTGCCATTTTCATCCTGCTCGTTGAATCCATCTATTTTTCTCCGTTGAGTCAGGGGTATTTCCGTCTTTTTTGTTAACTTTAATGGGCAATTCGGTCTTTTTTCACTTTAGGAAGGGTATTTTGAATACTTTTACATTATGCTAAATGCTTGTACATAAAGTGAAAAAGACCGAATTGCCCTTTAGGTTAACAAAAAAAGACGAAAACACCCCTGACTTAACGGAGAAAACGGATGGAGTTAACAAGCAGGATGAAAATGGCAAGATTTCAAACCTTTTGTATCCAGATGTGAAAAAACAAACCTCTGGACGAAAGTCGCAAAACTGGCCAAACCTCAAGGACGAAAATGGCATTTTTCTTTATATTTGAAGCACTCTTTTACCTGTTTTACCCTCCCAGATGCCGGGCTTTATCTCGTATTGATACTTCTAAAGTCACTCTACATGCTTTGCCGTACTAAATGGTGTCATCACATTATCTTATCAATCTTGTCTGTTCATAATTAGGGGTGGATCTAAGCTAATATGGATTGCAGCAAGTGGCGGCAGGGACAGGCCCGATCCAATCACAAATCAGTGGTCTCCGGTAAGATATTTCGTTGTAAATGGACGCCACAAAAGAACCACCTTTGACAATACTGTTGACAATTCTGTATAAACATAGAATTAGTGTTTTTTAATTGCTTGATGTATAGGCGCCATTTGATGCCTCTGCCGTGGACAACATGAGAAGACTTGTGGAGCATGCTGGTGTGCCGGGCCATATATATCCTCTATCCCTATTATGTTATGACATCATGCCCCCTCCTCCCCAGGTATCTTTCCGATTCATATGTTTTTTTTACTAGCAACTCCATTTACTCTTGTTTTCAAAATGCATTCCAACAGGTTGAGATAGAAATTGGAGAGAGACGGGTGATCTCGTTTCATGGCGCCGGATTATCAGTCGCTCCCAAAATCGATTTCAACGAAATTACCGCCTCCTGTGGAGGCCCTGACGAGGTCCGTATTACATAAGTTTATAAGCCTTGGTTTCGAGTTGATATGATTTCATAAGAAGATAATAATGTTTCAAATGTGTATTATTGCAGGCCAAGGAAGCTTATTCACGAGCACTTTATGATTCTGTCTGTCGGCAATATAACGTGTTAAAAACCGCCATACATGGAGCACAAGGCTCAGACGCATCAACCACAAGTGTCTCACTGACTCAACCCTGGCAATTACTCAACTAGATTGCACTTTCACTTGTGAGTTGATCGTTTTACATATGGCAAAACTAACTTCAAGAAATTTGCATAGATTGATCGTTTTACAATTTTACTTGCAGGTGGCAAAATGGCATGACAGAAGAATGTATTTCTATGGTGTTGTTTCAAATGCAGGTGTATATAATCTACAGAAGAAGCAGGTGAAAGCAATACAGGTTTCCATCATCTTTAAGGTATGCATGGTGGTGTACAGTTTCTGTTACAAATTATTAATGTTGCATTTCTCACCCATTTCATTCATAGATTATAAACATGGTTGGTTATAAAGGTAGCTCTGAATTTTAGATGTGTTCCTTTTCCCCTCTCTCACACGCCGGTTAGCACATTGTCATGGACAGATTGGTGTAATTTCTCTTAGTTGCAAGTTCAAGTATATTTGTTCTTTGTTGATGTTAGTTTCATCATTCTGACCATTGAATCCTGAGAAACACATGTACTTGTTGCATTAAAGGGCGATACATGAGATGATTATGTAACCGCCTAACTACCCCTTTCTCTCTCTGACTACATGTAATCAGCATTACCGCTATGTATAGGTAATTAAGTGCTCATTGCGCTTCATTGTTTAAAATTGGTTATGTATTGAGCGATTCTTCACGTATAGATGCCCCTACCTCCTAAAAATATATCTCTTAATTGATAATGTTTATTACTAAAGTTTAATTCTCTTAAATTTCATTTATACATGTGGAAAAATAGGTGTGGCAGTTCCCAGTGGTGAAGCTTGAGATTTCCGACGGGGGGTCGAAAACGTATATACCCAAAAATTTCTATAGAACCAGGGGGTCGAAACGTATATACCCAAAAATTTCTATACGAAAACCACATATATTATTACACTACTGAGCGAATAGTTCGGGGGGTCAGACGCTCCCCCGGCCCCTTCTAACCTGCGCCAATGGTAGTTCCCATTCTAATGTCAATAAGGTACACTAGTCCAACACGTTTAGGCAAAAAAGTTGTCAAAACAAACCAATTCCCATTCATGCTATTCTTGGACTTTAGGCAAAACCAACTAAACACAAGTTGTCAAAACAAACCAATTCCCATTCCTGCTATTCTTGGACTTAGTTTTGAATCATAATAAAATAATAATTTATAAAGATGATTCAATGAGCAACATATAATTAAAATTGAATTCAATTTTGCTCAACTTATAAACTATCAAAACAATGTTTGATATTGATGGAGTTGACATCCTCGTCAAATATAATGTTTGATATTGATGGAGTTGACATCCTCGTCAAATATCCATGTAAAAATGGGTGAAATTGTCAATTTCTAATCTGGATTTTCAAACATAATAATTTTTTGTTTTTTGATTCTAAACAAAGTCTCATAATCAAATATTTGTAATTTGAAGTCCACGAATTTGTTTAAAATCAATTATAAACGTTAATTGGCAGTGTAATAGTTACATTTGTGGGGATGGTAGATAGAAGGTTGACTATTTTGTTAACATGCAGTACCACACTACCACCTAATCACTTTTTGTTGAATAAAAATTTATATCACCTTGACACATTATATATTTAAAAAGGGGGCCAATTTCATCACTTTTGAACACTTGAAACGTTATTTTATCAAGTTTAAATATTGTGACGTCTTATCATAACAACTTTCTGAAAATTTCTTTGGTGGTGAGATGTTCAAATATAGCACGCAAATGTTTAGATTTTTTTTTCAATTTAATAAATAATTTATTTTAATAATATAAATATATAAAAAAATACCAACTAAATCTGAACATCATTATTATAAAATTAAATATTCTAGTATATATGTTTAAGGTTAAGTTAGAGCTTAATATCTAGAACTAACCAACAAGATCTTATGCTATATATAATTAAACTTATTACCTAGCCAGGTGAACGTTAGATTTTCTAATTAAGTTGATATCAAATGGCTAAATTACCCTAACAATAAAATAATAATAAAATTAGAAAACTCATAACCCCATTACAACTCGTGAGAAAAATCTCACTAGGGACTTGTGATATTTCTATGATTGAAAATCCAGAATTTTCTAAGGAAAAATCAGCCTTAAAGAGCGTCTTTAAGCTGAGAAAATTTTTTGGAATCCCGAGTATGCGATCTGAATTTTTAGCGGAGTGTGACAATAAGCTAAGACCATGTGTAGTAACATAATGCCCCCACCATGGGGCATTATCCGACATGTGGCAGTCCAGTCAGCGTTGGGGTATTATAGCAAAAGTGGCGTAGTGGAAATAATGCCCTTCCAATCATTAAACAAAAAAAAAAAACCAAACTAAATTCTCATTGGCTAGTAAAAACCAAGTCAACCCATCACAAACCAAAAGTGGCGTTTTAATAAACACGCCTAAGCAATTTTTTTTGAAAAATAATGCCCCATAACGCTTAGTGTAATGGTGTTGGGGGCGTTTTTTTTCAACTTTTTTCAAAAATCACGCCCCACTACGGGTGGTCTAACTAAGGGGCTGTCTGTTTAGCTCTTAATGAGTCTCTTAATGGTTCAGACCTCTTACTGATTCAACATTTAATGGTTCAGACTGTTTGTTTCGCGAGCAGATGTCTGAATGGTTTAGACATTTGCCTCTGAATGGTTAAGTTTTATACTGAGTATAAATGGTTAAGACCTCTAATCTGAATTGGTCAGACATTTGCCTCTGAACAGTTAAGCATTATACTGTCTCTTAATGGTTCAGACCTCTTATTGGTTCAGCACTTAATGGGTCAGATCTCTTACTGATTCAGCACTTAACCATCCAGAAGTTGCCAAACAGCCCCTAAGTTAAAAAAAAATAAATAAAGAGGATAACTTTTTTTTAATCAAATTCTTTTGTACAATTGTTAGGGTGAGCGGAGTGGAGCTCGGTGAGAGGTGGTAAACCTCTTTACCAAAACGGTAAACCACCGCCAACAAAGCCTTTACCGATTTTGGTTGAGGAATTCGGTGAACCTTCACCGATTCGGTGAGAGGGGGGGGGGAGATGGGTGTGTGGTGGGATCCATTCCTTCTCAATCAATCACACATTTTTTCCTTTTTTTTAAAATAGTTTACCTAAACCCCATTAGGTAAACCACCGCCAATGTTTTTGAGCATTAGGTAACTTATTTAGATGAATTGACATGGCAATATGTGATTGGGTGAATCAGGAGTTTACCTATTTGGAATAGGTAACCACTCCCTTCACCCTTAAATGGATCCGTACGAATCTTAAAACTCAATGAGCACTCAATTGTGTGATGACACATAGAAACCTACATAGAGGTTTATAAAAGTTTACAACCTTACAACCTATGTAGGTATGTTCAGGCTAGTGGGTGTGAGATTATGTTGAGGGTTATGGAATGCCACGAGAGGCATGGTAATGGTGGTACATCGTCTCCTCCTTTGCCATGCGTGGAAAGCATGGATATATCCATGCTCAACACGGTCCACTTTTCCGAAAGTTGAGGCATTTGATAGGTTGCTGAGAAGAGGACCATCACTACACCATATAGTGTGGTGATGGAGGATGGAGTGATGTGGTGATGACGTGAAGGGTGATGATGGTGATAAAAATAAGAAAAACAAACTCTTTATTAAAATAAGTGAAACTCCTAATAAAAATATAATTATTAAAAATAAGGAGAACTCATAATAAAAAATATATTAAAAATAAGGAAAACTCTTAATAAAAAAAATATAAACATCACACTTAATGTTTAGAAATAAAACTGATAAAGTGGATTATAAAGTATTATAGACTAATGTTGGGATTTTTTGTGTTTATCTTTGTAAACAATAAAAGCTTTCAAATTATGTCTTATCTAACTATCTCACAAATTTTGTTTGTTATTATACCATTAATATACCCATTCATCGGACGGATCTAGAACTAGTTAAATAGGTTAGAGACGCGTAGTATATATATTTTAACAAGTGAAATTGAAATTTAAAAAATAAAAAATCAAGTCACTAACCTACTCACTCATAAACGGACTTTAAGTTTTAGCAATTTGTAATTTGTAACGATTAATCACTTAAATTCAATGTTTTAAAAACTGGTTTTTAAGTCATACCGGGTTGGGCTCTAAAATGGTTAAACGGTTGAACCGGGTTGTTTTGGGCGGTTGAACCGGGTTACTAGTTAACTCTGTAAATTCCATAAAATACAAATTCATCTAAAAAACAATCAAATCTCAACTTGGATTTATTGTAAACTATTAAGCATTTTAAAAATATTTTTATTAGTTATAAACAATATTGCATTGTACGAGGTGAGTAACAATTTGAACAACAATGAAATCTAAATATTAATAAAAGACTACAAATAATGCCACGTGACATTCTCTCCTTCAACCACATAAAAATATTTATATTTATTTAATTAATATATTTCTTTTAATAATAGTATCCAATATATATAAATATCACTTATCTTTATCTTTATCTTTATCTTTATTTTAATATTAATAAATCCAATTAATAATATTATAAATATCTAAATCTAATATCTAATAAATTATTAATATCCTTTGTTTTAGACCCTTTGTTTTTTACTTATTAATAATATTACCCAAAACTTTTATAATTTTGCAATTTAGACCCTTTGTTTTTTTTTCTACTTATTAACCTAAAGCTTTTCATTTTTTCTAGTTTAACCCCAACTCTTTTTAATTTTCAATTTTGTTCCACCATACTTTTCATCATTCCCAAGTTTTTCGTTTCATTCTAAATTTTGTGAGTTAACGCACCGCAACGTGCGTGTGGGGTTCAACATTTTTCGTATATTTGTCCCGTTTGGCCTGTCAAAACACATCTATTTTTCTCCGTTTGACACGTTCGTCGCAACGCACTAGTTTTGGACTAACTTAGTTATTTTTTCTATGTTTTACGTTTCGATTTAGTTTCTCTATAACGAGCGTGCGTAATTCAAAGATTTTACGTCTGCTTTTCGCTCGGTTTTATTTTTTTTCTTTTTTATTTATTTTGTTTTTACGAGTTTTCCGGTGTTTGTGATCGCTGATAATGGTATAGCACTGATACTACTTGACACAGTTTTACGACAACCGCTGCAACGCAGGGGCTTAATACTAGTATTGTAATAGAAGACACTATGTTAATTACCGGAAATATAGAAGATCAATATTACCTTAATATCTTATTTTATTAAAATTAAAAAATCAAATCTTAAGAGAACCGGATTTACCGCCGGTACATAAGACATACCGTATTCGGATTTTACCGGCCTTTATCGTATCGAACTCGTGTCTGATATTCGGTTTAACCAGCCAGTTCATACCAGTATTTAAAACATTCCTTAAATTAATACAAATAAAAATGCAATTCGGCCAAAAGGTGATATTGCTGGGTCGGCACAGTTGCCGGGATATTTCAAATACTTTAAACAACGGGAAACCAACAATTTTTAAACCCGCGTGGGGTGGCCCACATTTATTTTTGCCCGTTGTTTTCCCATTCATTTCGCCTAAAAAGGAAAGACCAGACGAGGGCAGTTTGGGTATTCACATGGTCCTGTCCTTTATTGTCCAAGACTGGGTTTGTTTGAATACCTTCGTGTATGGATTTAGGGTACCGTTGTTGCCCATTCAATTATTGGCTTTCTCAATTTAATACCAACATTTATAAAACAATAATGAAGTCACACTATTCATGTTTCTATTTTACAAATGTTATATAAGATTTTTATTAAAATGCTATACATAAATGCTATATATAGTTTGGGCCTTTTATGCTAAATATAAGTATCATTTAGTGAGCTTTTCGTGTTGTTTAATTTTTAGAGCAATTACATGTAAACATATATATCATGTTTAACATAAAAATTATATTAATATCAAAGCTACATTCAAAAAGTCATACTTACTTATTTCTTTAGATACAATATGGCTTTTATTCAAGTCCCAGTCGATACTCAAACAAGCGTAAAATTATGACTGACTCCCACAATATTATTGATCAAGAAAACTACTAAAAAAACTTGATTACAATTCATAATACCCTAACTTGGTATTTATTATCTAACCTAAACACGTTAGCCTAGATCTAATTACAGATTACAACCAACATGTTATAATCCCACTACAATAAGACTAATTTTAACCTACTTGTCAAAATTAGTCCTCCCATATATAGGTATATACACAAATACGAGTCAAAATCGGCCATGTAATTTTGGACTCGTATTGGACAAGTCTTCAACTCCAAACAATTCTTTTCCCTGATTCTTTTAGAACCTATCTTGATATCTAGTTGTGTTTTTCCAACAATTATTTATACTACTATGGGGATGAGTTATGTCTATTATTTAAAACTTCACATACAAATATGTATTATATAGTTATCATAGTTCTCAATATATTTCTCGATTCTAATTTAAACACCCCTACCGTTTTATTTTTCATTATACACTTCACACTCCTTTTCTCATAAACGTGAGAACATGTTACTAAAAAAATCACATATCTAATCAATACTCTGCTAACTAGCGAGGGTAACTGATGTGCGGATGTAAACACGTCATATTATGTATAGTTTGTGTCGGTTTTAAGCGTTTGAGTGTGTTTATTCATAGTGATTTTTGTACTTATTGGTTGTCGGGTTTTTCAGGCTTAACAGCGCTTAAATGCAGTACAATGATCATACAAGCTGGAAAATGGGTGTTACAAGGCAATACGGAGCGAGAAAGCAGTTATGCTGGAAACCATGCTCCCTCGCGCCACGCGAGGGAGGCTATGTGAGGTGTCGCGTGGCGCGACAGATTGAAGTCAACGGAATGGTCAGAACATGCTCCCTCGCGCCACGCGAGGGAGTGAGGAGATTTTGTAGCGTGGCGCGAAAGGGTTACAGCGTGGAAAATTGTGTTTTTAACCTATTTCGAAGAAAACATGAGGGGATTCATTACACAGCCGCCGGAGGACGATTGGGAGCACTTTTGGGCGATTACTTTCCATCATCTTCCATCTTCCAAGCAACTTGTTCATGTTCAATCAATTTCTAACAAATCCTGAAGCAACGATGACCATGATGCGCGGCTAATTCTCTTATAACTTCTACTCGGATGAACTTTTACATTGTTTGGCATTAATTCTTGTTTGCGGATTCGTATAACTAGTACAGCTTGACCACTCGTGTTGGATTCTTGGTAAACGTTTATTGTGTTTGAATTATTTATCATTTATTAAGCGTATTGGCAACTTCCTTGCGTTGTTAGCGGGTTAGTAAATCGGTGGGTAGTTGATACAATTAAACGGGTTATTAGGTTGCATAGTGAATCTTAAAAACTATCCTTGATAACTAATCAGATTCATTAATTCCGAGGCCATGTCTATGTGGTGTTTTGAATCGGTAAACAGGTTTTGATGTTAAACGGGTAATTGGGATTCCAGGTAGAGGTTATTCTTTCTCGTATTGATTACAACTTTATTATTCAGCTTTCTAGTTTTTATAATCAAATTCACAAAACTCCCAATCTAGTTAATTTAGTTCTTAGTTAAAAACGCGACACTGACCACAAATTCCCCATGGATACGATACCCTACTTACGCTATCTACGTAGCTTATTTAGGTTTTTGCATAACCCTTACGACAGTCATCAAAATGGCGCCGTTGCCGGGGAATTCGTGCGCTTAGTGTTAGTTTAGTAGTAGTCGTTTCTTTTATTGTTTTTGAAAAAAATCATAAAAACCCAAAAATATTTCTTTTTGTTTATTTTTGTCTTGTTCGGTATTACGCTTCGTTTTCTTGTTTCCTTGTGTGCAGGTGATCTTTTTGCATGCATACTCGGTTTTCAGGAAGATCTTCCCCGCTCTTGTTTGATCCCGAAATTGAAAAGACCGCACGCCAAAACCTGCTTCTTCGTTCAGCTTTGAAGGGAAAAGCAATTCAAGACACCATGAATCCTTCAGAAAACTAATCCACCCCATAACAACCAACACCACAACAAACATCGACCACTGAAGTGCCACCAATACCACCTCCATTTACATCTGAACCACAACAACAAACCACACCCAATGCACCATCAGCAAGCACAACCACCCAACCAACCTCTGCTCCAACTGGAGAGTTTTATTTTGTTGGTGGACCACTTTATTCTCTAGAAAGCCGATTACCACCACAGCCCGAGCCGTTGCGGGCCACGAATCAACCGAATTTAATACCACACCCGAACCGGTCGGGTGCTATGTTTGAGCGAGTGGACAATAGGGCGAGAACAGAGACATGGGATGATGGTTATGGAGACGAGGAGTGGGGGATAAATGAGGGGTATATGGGGTATCCAGGTGGGTTTCAATATCAGGCACTTAATCGTAATCAGCCGTTGTATCAGCAACAGAGGCAGCCACGGGGAGTAGATGCTTATCAGACCCCGCCACAGGTTCATAAGGCACCGGTTGCACCTCGCCAAAGACAAAGAGACCCTCGATTTCCAGATCCGAATATTCGAGGAGTTGAGAGCCATTTTAGGCCGCACATTGCTGAGCATGCATCCCCGATAGTGATGCCAGTAGCACCGGGTAATGTGGAACGTTCGTTTGAAGCAAAACCACATATTCTGAACATGCTACCTACCTTTCACGGGAAAGGTACTGAAGAGCCATATGCACACATAGCAGATTTTGAGGCAGTGTGTGGTATGATTGCTGGACACGGTTTTACGCCAGATCAGGTTAAGTTGGTATTGTTTCAGTTTTCATTAAAGGATGTTGCGAGGGATTGGTTTACATCGTTTCCATATGCTAGCATTTATACATGGCAAGAGCTGCAGCAACAATTTTTGGATGAGTACTATACCCCGCAAAGAACTAAAACGGGGAGATTAGCAATTAGAGAGTTCCAACAATTACCGGGTGAACTTCTTTACGAGGCTTGGAAACGGTTCAATCAATTGATCCGTAATTGTCCTCACCACGGTATTCAAAGATGGGAGTTGATTACCGCATTCCACGATGGGATTTCCAATGAGGATAGACGGGATATTAAGGCTATCACTGGGGGTACATTTTTGAAAAATCATGTGGATGTAGATTGGGATTACTTGGATATTGTTGCAGCAGATTCGAAGAGGCAGGCACAGTCGGATAGGAATAAAAAGTATCCAATTGTGGCACCATCAAGTGCGGGAGCTTCTAATGCAAGGGTTGCTCAGCTAGAGAGAGAAAAGGAGGCATTGGAACGCCAGTTAGCGAAATTTCGAGGTTTGGGCGAACGGGATGCAGTGCATGTGGCGCAAACCTTTCCGGTTTGTGATTCATGTGGAGATTTGGGACATACGTTGGATGCATGCCCGGGTCAGTTTGTAGCGGCTGAGGAGGACGTGAACATGGTTTATGGAGAGCAAAGGAATTATGATATGAATTCAAACACATATCATCCAGGTTTGCGTAATCATCCAAACTTTTGGTACAGTAATACTAATCAATTGAATCCTCATTTTCAGGTACCGAATCAAGAAAGCCAGCCGTATCAGAACCGTCAATCGAATTATAATCAGAATTACCCTCAAGGAAATTACAACAAGGGCAACCAAAGAAGTTATCAGCAACAACAGGAGCAGGGCAAGGCAAATACTTCAAACGAGGAGGTTTCCAATCGGGAGATTATGGAAATGTTGAAGCAAATGAAAAAAGACCCAGAAGTGCAAGCTAAATCTCATCAAGCATTGGAAAAGCAAGTCGCCCAACTGGCGACCGAGATGGCACAAGGGAGAAAAGATTCGAGTCGATTGCCTAGTGATACCACGAAGTATCCACAGCATCAAGGGAGTTCGTCTAATGCCAGAATTAATCAGGTAAGTATTCTTCGTTCTGGGAAAGTTTATGATAATCAGGTTGGGACTCCTCCACAGTTGGTTGAAGGTGTTGTGGAGGAGGTTGATGAGGAAAACGAGTCCGATGCGGAGCCGGGACCTATTAGCCCTAAAAAGAATAAAAAAGAAAATCTCGAAAATAATAGGGTGATAGATACTGAACCGGGTGACAAAAAGGAGAAGGGTATGGAGGGTAATACCGTACCATTTCCTAAGGCTTTAATTAATCCCGAAACAAAAGTTGTTAATAAACGGGGCCCACAACAGGATGAGATGTGGGAAGTTTTTAAACAGGTGAAAATTAATCTTCCGTTACTAGACGCAATCAAGCAGGTTCTGGCATATGCAAAATATTTGAAAGAGCTTTGCACCCAAAAACGGCACAACAAATTTCCGAAAAAGATAGCTTTAACCGAAAAAGTTAGTGCCGTTTTGTCGGGTGATCTTCCACCAAAGCTCCGAGATCCAGGTGCTCCTCTAATCCCCATTCAAGTGGGTGAATTTAAGATGAGTCGAGCCTTGCTGGATTTGGGAGCAAGTGTTAGCATCTTACCGGGAAGTTTATACGATCAATACGACTTCGGACCATTGAAACAAGCCGACACCACCGTGGTGTTGGCCGACTTGACGTTAAAACTACCCCGGGGGATCTTACGTGATGTCATTGTCAAAGTTGACGAGTTTTATTACCCGGTTGACTTTTTGGTTTTAGACTACGTGCAAATTGAAAATACTAAACAACCTAATGTCATACTTGGTAGACCATTTTTAGCAACCGCTAATGCACTAATCGATTGTAGAAATGGTACGGTTGACATCACGTTTGGAAATCGTAAGGTCCGATTAAATGCTTTTGCCCGTGCATCTGATTCTCTAGTCAATGATGAATGCTTCATGGCGGACATTATTGACGGGTGTTATCCTCACGAAAGTGGGGAATGCACTATAGAGACGTGTTTTGTTTGTGACAGGATTTGGCAGAAATAGAGGTGGAATTGGAATACGCGGAAGAAGAGTTGGAGGTGATGGCTGCTAAGGAATTGAAGCCGACTTGGACACATCAAGTCGAGAATTTACCGGATCATATTGACACTCAATTGAAGCCATCACTTGAATCACCTCCACAAGTCGAGTTAAAGACATTGCCAAAGCATTTGAAGTATGCTTTCGTTGGCGACAACATCACCCTACCGGTAATTATCGCTTCCAATTTATCACCTGAACAAGAAAAAGCTTTAATGGAAGTGTTAATAGCCAACCGGGCCGCAATTGGGTGGACAATCGCTGATCTCAAGGGGATTAGTCCATCCATTGTTATGCATAAGATCATCACTGAGGAGGGAGCAAAACCGGCTCGAGATGCTCAACGAAGATTGAACCCAAACATGCGGGAAATTGTGGAAAAGGAAGTCTTAAAGTGGTTGGATGCAGGGATCATCTATCCCATATCGGATAGTACTTGGGTGAGTCCGACACAGACGGTGCCTAAAAAGGCGGGCATCCAGATTGTTACAGGTGAAGACGGTAAGGAAGTGGCCACCCGGCCGGTAACCGGGTGGAGAATTTGCATAGATTATAGAAAGTTGAATGGTGCAACTTCAAAGGATCACTTCCCACTTCCTTTTATTGATCAGATTGTGGAAAAGCTCGCAGGTCAGAAATTTTACTGTTTTCTTGATGGTTATTCAGGTTATAATCAGATTGCTATTCATCCTGATGATCAACAAAAGACTACGTTTACCTGTCCTTACGGTACTTTTGCGTTTAGGCGAATGCCGTTTGGACTGTGTAATGCCCCGGCCACCTTCCAAAGGTGTATGATGAGTATCTTTTCAGATATGGTCGGGGAGTCTTTGGAAATTTTTATGGATGATTTTTCAATCTTTGGCACATCTTTTGAGGCCTGTTTGGAACAATTATCACGAGTGCTAAAAAGATGTGTTGAAACAAACCTGGTATTAAGTTGGGAAAAGAGCCACTTTATGGTTCAGGAAGGCATCGTGTTGGGACACGTTGTCTCGAGTAAGGGGATTGAAGTGGACCACGCCAAAATTCAAGTAATTTCAACCTTACCACCACCCACAAGTGTCAAAGGCGTCCGTTCCTTTCTTGGACACGCCGGTTTTTACAGACGGTTCATTAAAAACTTTTCAGTTATCACTAAACCGTTGTGTAATCTTTTGTTAAAAGATGTCCCATTTGTTTTTGACAAGCATTGTAAAAGATCTTTTGAGACACTAAAACAAAAGTTAGTTAAAGCACCCATCCTACAATCCCCTGATTGGTCACTTCCTTTTGAAATAATGTGCGATGCTAGTGACTATGCAGTAGGTGCAGTTTTGGGACAGAGAGTTGACAAGAAACCGGTGGCAATCTATTATGCGAGCAAGACTCTCGCGGATGCTCAGTTGAATTACACAACCACGGAAAAGGAGCTGCTTGCTGTTGTCTATGCTTTAGACAAGTTTAGACCTTATATTTGTGGTAGTAAAGTAATTGTGTTTTCTGATCACTCTGCAATTAGGTATCTTATGGAGAAAAAGGACGCAAAGCCAAGGCTTATCAGATGGATCCTTTTATTGCAAGAATTCGATTTGGAGATACGAGATAAGAAGGGAAGCGAAAACGTGGTGGCAGACCATCTGTCACGAGTGGTGAATGAGATTGAAGGACCTGAACATGACATTCTGGAAACTTTTCCGGATGAGCATTTACTTACTATTGATACTCAACCATGGTTTGCTAACTTTGCTAATTATGCTCATTCAGGTATCATTCCGGATCATTGGTCAAGATCTAGGAAGGCACACTTTCTTTCACAAGCAAAGCAGTATATATGGGATGAACCGGATCTGTTTAAAGTTGGAGCTGATCAGATTATTCGGAAGTGTGTTGAGGATGAAGAAATTCCATCAGTTTTGTCATTGGTGCACGAGTCCGCATGTGGTGGACATTTCAGTGGACAGAAAACGGCACGAAAAGTGCTATCGTGTGGGCTGTATTGGCCTACGGTGTTCAGGGATTCGTTTGAATACGCTAAGAATTGTTTACGATGTCAACAGATGGGTAGCATTTCGAAACGGGATGAGATGCCCATGCAACCGATCCTTGTTGTCGATATTTTCGACGTATGGGGAATTGACTTTATGGGCCCATTCCCGAATTCGTTTGGAAATCTTTACATCTTGGTGGCAGTGGATTATGTGTCCAAATGGGTTGAGGCCATTGCCACCAAAACCAATGACCATAAGGTTGTTTGCAAATTCGTTCAATCGAACATTTTTTCGAGATTTGGTGTCCCTCGTGTGATCATAAGTGATGGGGGGTCTCATTTCAAAAATTTCAACTTTGGCAAACTCCTTAAGAGATATGGTGTTGATCATCGAATTGCCACTCCGTATCATCCTCAAACGAGTGGACAAGTCGAAGTTTCTAATCGACAAATTAAAGAAATTTTACAAAAAACTGTGCGAGCCGACCGCAAGGATTGGTCCAATAAATTGGACGATGCTTTGTGGGCGTATCGTACAGCGTACAAAACACCGATTGGAACAACACCGTATCGATTGGTCTATGGAAAAGGATGTCACTTACCGGTAGAAATTGCACATCGTGCATTTTGGGCAGTTAAACAGATTAACATTGATTATGATACTGCAGGTAAGGAGAGACAATTGACATTGGGTGAACTGGAAGAGATAAGGAATGAAGCGTACGACTGTGCTGCTGCATACAAGGATAAGATGAAGAAAGTGCACGACGCGAAGATCAAGCCGAAAGTGTTTGAAGTTGGCCAGCTTGTTTGGTTATACAATTCCAGGTTGAAACTGTTCCCTGGAAAGCTGAAGAGTAAGTGGACAGGGCCTTATCGTGTGACAAAGGTCGGAAAACACGGTGATTTTGAGATTGAGGACTTTGATGATCATATCCACCAGATGGTGAACGGCCACAGACTGAAGCCGTACTTCAATGCTCGAGAAATTAACGTGTCACACCCCAACCGATGGCGGAATCATCGGGGCGCGGCACTAGGCGAATCAGATTGCTCAAGAGAATCCATAACAACTATATTGCGATAATATTTATTACATTTGTCATCCCATACTAACAAACAATACAATCACATAAGTTATCACAGATTTCTTGTCCTCTCGAACAATTCAAATCCGACAACCTATAATTTAGATGAGTTTCTAGACTTCCTAGCTTGATTTGATGTAAACTTCGGCTAAACCTGCAACATACGTTAAAACTTTGTCAATACAAAAGTATTGGCGAGTATACAGGTTTGATATGTAATAGTGTGATAGATTAAAAGTGCTGCGAATTTCCACATGCATAAACGTAATACACGACATATATACTCACAAAACTGATACTACCAGCTAAGTCCTCGATGCTCGACTCTTGATGGCATAACTAGACCCCGTCGGGCGAAATAGTACTATACTAGTCTTGGTGGGACGTCACGAGTATAAGTCCTAGCATACATGTACTAGCATCACGTATATCTATGCAAACAGTTATTCGCAAGTGATAAATAATCCAATTAAATCATTCGTTTGATAAGTTTGGTTTTTATGGAACGTATGTTACACCCAAAATTCGATAAAAGGGGTCAAGTATACTCACAGCGCGTATTCGGTTAGGTTTGCGGAATCGGTGCCGGAGAATGTCCTGATTTCAGACAATTTGTGTGAGTGATAGATTACTATGCGTTAAACGGTATCGATTTGCGTGAAATTGGGCGAAATTGGGTTGAAATCGGACAAAATGGTGAAATTGGGCTGAAAATTGTAATTGGGCTGGCCCAGTCGAACAGGCCACTCGATCGAGTGGGCCTGGTCGGTCGGATGGGCTTGGTTGGTCGGATGGCATGATCGATCGAATGGGCCTGATCGATCGGACAGCCTGATCGATCGACCAGCTGTTCGATCGACCAGCTGTTCGATCGACCAGCTGTTCGATCGACCAGCTGTTCGATCGACCAGCTGTTCGATCGACCAGCTGTTCGATCGACCAGCTGTTCGATCGACCAGCTGTTCGATCGACTAGCTGTTCGATCGACTAGCTGTTCGATCGACTAGCTGTTCGATCGACTAGCTGCTCGATTGGCCATCCTGTTCGGCTGTTTTCGATGATTTTTCGAGCGTTTTTCAGCGTTTTGGGTTAGGACGTTACGATGAGGTGTTAAGCAACTGAAATCCCGTCAATTCCGACCTGTTTTAACGGCCGGGAATCACCCCGTTCGTCGGAACTGGTCGTTTTTGTCGGTTTTTCAGTGTTTAACTCGAAATCGATCATTTTATCACTAGATCTGATGTAAAAACCTTGATTTTACTTAGGAAATGCCCTGGATCTGAGTTGTTCTTGATGATATGAGGTCAACACTTGAAGTTCATAAGAACTTTGTGATGAAATCTATCCGAACATCCCAAATCCGTGGCCTTTTGATTAGAAAAACATTGATTTGGTTGAGATTCATGAAGAATCGTATGTAAATCATCCGAATCTGAGTTGTTCTTCATGGGATGACATCACCTTTGAAGAACTTTATGGTGACATCACCTTAGAACACCCCAAATCCGTTGATTTCACGGTTAAAAATTGAGATTTGAAAGGTAGAAAGATGAAGGATTGCATTTGGATCAAGAAAGTACAAGATTCGGGTTGAAAACTTACAAGATTCGGAAGAAATCGAGAGATTTGAGGGCTGGAACGTCTTGGTCGGTTAGGAGCAGCAACACAAGTGTTTGGGAGTGAATGGAGGGGTATTTATAGGCAAGGAAGGGGAAAGGAAGGCAAAACAGCAGTTGGATCGGCTGGCCCAGTCGATCGGCTGGCCCAGTCGATCGGCTGGCCTAGTCGATCGGTTAGCCCAGTCGATCGGCTGGCCCAGTCGATCGGCTGGCCTAGTCGATCGGCTGGCCCAGTCGATCGGCTGGCCCAGTCGATCGGCTGGCCCAGTCGATCGGCTGGCCTAGTCGATCGGTTAGCCCAGTCGATCGGCTGGCCCAGTCGATCGGTTGGCCCAGTCGATCGGCTGGCCCAGTCGATCGGCTGGTCCATTCGATCGGACTGGTCCATCCGATCGGCTGGTCCATCCGATCGGACTGGCCCATCCGATCGGACTGGCCTATCTGATTGGGCCGGTCTGACCAATTGGACTAGTCTGATCGAATTGATCCGTTCGGAAGCCTTTTGATCCCGTTTTTGGTGCGATTTCGACGGTTTAAGCCATATTTTTATATATTTATATAATTATTAATTTATTTATTATAATTAATCACAAAAGGGCCGTATATACGTATTTATGTATCCAATTCTCAGTGCGGTGATCAAGTTACGCGTGCCTTCGAGTGCGTTCTTCGATGTGATGTGCCACGATGATTATCGGGGCACCACTTACTCATATTGCCATCATCGTCATGACGGTTATAGTCATAGTACTCACCCGATAACCCTCGTTAGCGTTGATTACTCACATTTTGACACCTCACGCTCATCGAGAAGGGTAGTTTAGGCCCATATTCGACATCATCGCGAGTGTTATGCAAAATAGGTTTGTACTAATGATAGAATATGCGTAATTATTCGATTGTACTTCGATTTAGCGATATAATTGATATAGTTACATTATGATCCGAATCTCCGGTGCTAGGCGTAACGAGTGTATCGAGTAGTAACAACGCACGAAGGTGCGGGTTGTTACAGTATCCCCTCCTTTAGGAAATTTCGTCCCGAAATTAATCCAATAGTAGGGTCGTAAGAGTTGATGCGATTGAGAGTAGAGATTAATAGCGTCTAGGTAACGAGCGATCGATTAAGATTTGACGAGTGAGAACGGAGAGAAGATACGATTCGATTAGTTAAAAGTGATAACACACACACAAAAAGCAATTCCATAGCGTTTTAAACTTACCAATACTCGATTAATCTTCGAAGTTATTTAGGAAAATCTCCTCATGGCGCGGCGTTGACTGTATCGATGTCCACCCCAGCGCTATGGGGAGGGTTTTTGTTAGTTGATAATAGGTTGTGAGTTATACGTTTTAAAAGAATTCGGCGGCAAAATAAGTTTTAAGAAAGTTTTCCTACAACGTGGGTTCGAGCGGAACTCGACTGCCGAACCCTCGTTCTCGGGAAGATTCCTGTCGGTCATTGCAAAGGTTTTTAAGAAAAGAATTGGACTTATGAAATTTTTCATTGGGCACGGAGCCAAACTGATTCAATGTTTTCTCCATGTTGTAAGGAATTTCATTTGTCCAACGGTTTTAGTAAAAATTTTATAAAAATAGGTTTTCCTTAATACTATGGAAAAATAACTTACATCGGGCCCCACGTGGCACCTTCCCACAAAAGTTCGTTAATATGGTTAAAACACTTATATATAGGAAGTACCAGCGGCGTATCCACCATGCTTTACCCATATTAACTCTGTTTCATGAGGCAGTGTCATGCGTGCCGATAAGACACAGATAGAATTTCGATTCCCTTGATCCTAGCGATGAGGTGCTAGACCGAGTTTTGAATAGAAATAAGTTGGATGCAAACCAAGCGTAGGCAGCGGGTGCGAGTAGTCCGGTCGCACAACGCTGATATGGTATGCTTGGTTGGGCAACGAATGACACGATTTTGATTCGGGTAAATGAGATTTCGATTTGATTCCACACGAAGTTCGCATGGCACGTTTCCACAAGACTTGCTAATATGACAAACACCATGTTTCCATATTAGTTTTATCTTGTGAAGCAATGTCATGCACCCTAACGTTACACCACCTGCGATGACTTCCAAGTAACATTCGAACATCGATAGACAATAGATTTCAACAGATTGATAAGCGACGATTGTTGCGTTGCGAGTGATAGACGATTGATTGAACTGATTACACCACGAATGGTACTAAGGCTAGCCCACACGGCCTTTTTCCACAAGTCAACTAATATGGTCAAAACATCACCATGTTTCAACCTTGTTAGTTTCGTCTCGTGAAGCGAGGTCTTGTGCGCTAACATGACACGTAGAAAGCGTGCATTGATAAGTAATAGCGAACCATGATAAGAGTATCGAGTTGGTGGATTAGGTGCGAGGCGCGTTAAGAGTGGAAGGCGGCGAGTGATTCTCGATACTCGTCTAGCGAATCCACAATAGACGATCCACACCAGCTGATAGAAGTTCACACAATTGACAACAACTAGCGTTAGAGATTTCTAGACAAACACATGATGCGATTGCGATTTCGAGCCACTTATCGAATGATTTGATTGCGAGATTGATCCGGCAAAACTGCGATTAAGTTGCGTTCTAGACTTTACGACCAGTCTCGCGTTGCTCCAATTGCTCTTCGGGGTGAACTTACCTAAGTTCATCGATGTGGCAATTTGTGTACGCAGACTTACGAGAAGCCTCGCAGTGATGCGGTTTAGTTTTGTTACGCCTTGTGATTGATGGTAGAGTGTCAAATTAACCATGATAGTATAATAGGTCTAATAACGTCCAACTCCACATGGCACTTTCTTCACGAAGTTTCGGTAGTATGGTAAAGCGTACCCCCGCGTCACCCCTACTACTTATGCCCCGTGCTTTGGTGTCACACTTTGTTGACACGGCCTTGACCGTGCTTTTAAACGTTATGGCACCATTAGAACTTCACTACGATCTCCGTGCACTGACCAAGATAATCCCGTGTGCACCCGTGATTAGTTGTCCCTTGCACGTATACCGTACCTCATTCTAAGAGTGTTATAGGGATAAAATACATAATATAGTACATAGTGCTAGCGTCTAGATAGTGCTCGATTGTAAGAGAAATAGAATCCACACACGATGATATATGAAATAAGTTCCAGAAATGATAGCGATAAGTCGTATTATTACAACAACATTAGGATCAAAATAACGTTGTTGTGGAAACTTGCGGAGACGGCGGTTGCTGATGACTTCTTTCCAGGTCACGGTCCTGTACGGCACTGCGACGTATAATGCCCATACCAGTTGCAATTTGCGCAATAGCGACATTTTGCTTCTAGCGGATGATGATACGTGCATGTGAAACACAGGGGATGAGCTCCATTGTAAGCACGCTTAGACTGAACTGGAACTGATCGGAGAGGTTCGGGTTGCGGCAGTCCAGTTGTTGAAGAGTCTGGGCTCACGGTCCTTCTTTTGCGGCTCGGTTGGGCTTCTTGAGTTGATGCAGTGTCGTCTTCGGATTTGCCTGACGATTTAGCGGAGGCATTGTCGGAGTAATTCTTAGAAGAATCCTCCGAGGAGCTGTCAGATGATCCATCGACCGATTCTCCAGAGGAATCGTCGGACGAGTTGATGATGATTGCTTGATGAGCTCGTTTGACAGGCTTCTTGGAGAAGAATCCGTCCACGACTCGTTTGCTGTTGAGTTCTGCGGCTAGACGGTAGGCTTCTTCGATGGTAGTAGGTTTTGCAGCTTCGACAAAATCACCCACACACTCTGGTAAGCCACGAATATACTTCGCGATAGCTTTCTTTGGAGTGTCGACTTGACTTGGGCAGATTATGCTAAGCTGTTTGAACCTTGCTGTATAGCTCGCATTGTCACCTTCGGTTTGCTTGATTTCCC
Source organism: Helianthus annuus (assembly GCF_002127325.2). Taxonomy (NCBI): domain Eukaryota; kingdom Viridiplantae; phylum Streptophyta; class Magnoliopsida; order Asterales; family Asteraceae; genus Helianthus; species Helianthus annuus. The sequence continues at coordinate 23,149,306 of NC_035438.2, read as the reverse complement.
AAAATTCGTTCTCTAGCTTCTGGACTTCGTGAGGGGGACAATATTCTTCCTTCATGAGTTTCTTCAGCTCACCCCATGAGAGGGCGTAAGCTGCAGAGATCCCACGTTTGTTGCGTTCGGCGGTCCACCAATCGAGTGCTCGGGATTGGAATACTCCGGTGGCGCAAGTAGTTTGAAGGTCCTCGGGGCACCCACTCTGACGAAGGGTAACCTCGATGGCATCGAACCACTGGAGTAATTGAGAAACATCTCCTTCACCCGTAAAAGGCATCGGATCACAGGCTTTGAAGTGTTTGTAGAGGAATGCAGATTCCGTCTTGACGTCTTCCGGGGCTCGAGAGTGGCTTTGAGAGTGCACTTGCGCGACAATTTGAGGAATGAGCTTGACCACTTCCTTGGTCACAATTGATGCAATCCTCTTATCGGCGCGTCGTTGGGCTCTTCTCCTAGCTACTCGTCTCGAGATCGAGTTGTTGGAAGGCATCTAGACAGAAGGATTCGGAATGAGATTCGATCATAATGATTTTTGAACTTTTGATGCGATTTGATTCGATCAAACTTGATATTTAATTTAAACACATAGGAGCCACATAGGAAAATTCTAGATTCCTAAACTCTCACATAATTGATTCGTTTTGTATTTAATACATATAGATATAGTTGTAGGTTACACATAGATTTTGATTCAGAATTCGCGACGACGCGACGAGAGAAATGGCGTAAGCGAATTCGAGTACTTAGGCGTTTGTTTTGTTGCGATCATTCGGTCTTTGTTTTAGATTGCGATGGCTGTGCAGGTTGTGCGCTTTGTAAATCGAGGTTCGTAGATTCGATAAATCGAGAAATCGGTAAATCGTAAAGCTTAAATTTGAAAACTCATAGACGTAAACCATACACGTAAAATTTAGATGGAATGCCTTGGGTGTTTAGGCGTTGACTACCCAAGTAACCCGACTATACCCAACAAGTTCGGGCATACGCGTTGACCTAGGGGACTCATGCTTCCACTGGGATGCAGCTCCTGACATTCGTCTCTCTAGTCTTCGCGTAGCCTGAGTCGTTGTTATAGTCGTGACCTTGGTGAGAGCTTTTGTAAACCATTTTATGGAGTGGAACAGTTGATTAAGGTATGGGTTTCACCCCTGGCTTAACAACTTCGTTCCCATTTGTGGTGGCGATCATCGAATAAATTCGAGAGTTCCACTAGAATTTTGAAATGGAGACCTTTTGTCGAGATGTGGATGTCACTCCTAGCTCAACAAAGAGTTCTCGTGCTAGAAAAATACGCTGAGTGAGTGATCCTATCGAGAGTTATTGGTTTTCACACCTGGTCTCGACTAGATCACTCGGTTTTGTTATGCGAGTAGTTTTGAAAACATGTGTATTGTGTCAGCCTTAGGAAAGGCTAAGTAACCTTCTAGCCTTAGGAAAGGCTCTTTGTGTGAAGCTGTAGTATGCGGTGTTCACACAATAGTTGTAACTTTTCAACAAATTCGATCGAGAGTAGCAAGTTGGCCCAAACAAACCCTAACGAGTTCGTAAGAGTCGGCCTGTGGGTACTTAGACTATAGACTAGGTCAATTTTCTAAGACATCGACCCGGACTAGGTCGAGTCTCAAACTTTGCCTAATTCCCTATAGTTATGGCTCTGATACCAATCTGTCACACCCCAACCGATGGCGGAATCATCGGGGCGCGGCACTAGGCGAATCAGATTGCTCAAGAGAATCCATAACAACTATATTGCGATAATATTTATTACATTTGTCATCCCATACTAACAAACAATACAATCACATAAGTTATCACAGATTTCTTGTCCTCTCGAACAATTCAAATCCGACAACCTATAATTTAGATGAGTTTCTAGACTTCCTAGCTTGATTTGATGTAAACTTCGGCTAAACCTGCAACATACGTTAAAACTTTGTCAATACAAAAGTATTGGCGAGTATACAGGTTTGATATGTAATAGTGTGATAGATTAAAAGTGCTGCGAATTTCCACATGCATAAACGTAATACACGACATATATACTCACAAAACTGATACTACCAGCTAAGTCCTCGATGCTCGACTCTTGATGGCATAACTAGACCCCGTCGGGCGAAATAGTACTATACTAGTCTTGGTGGGACGTCACGAGTATAAGTCCTAGCATACATGTACTAGCATCACGTATATCTATGCAAACAGTTATTCGCAAGTGATAAATAATCCAATTAAATCATTCGTTTGATAAGTTTGGTTTTTATGGAACGTATGTTACACCCAAAATTCGATAAAAGGGGTCAAGTATACTCACAGCGCGTATTCGGTTAGGTTTGCGGAATCGGTGCCGGAGAATGTCCTGATTTCAGACAATTTGTGTGAGTGATAGATTACTATGCGTTAAACGGTATCGATTTGCGTGAAATTGGGCGAAATTGGGTTGAAATCGGACAAAATGGTGAAATTGGGCTGAAAATTGTAATTGGGCTGGCCCAGTCGAACAGGCCACTCGATCGAGTGGGCCTGGTCGGTCGGATGGGCTTGGTTGGTCGGATGGCATGATCGATCGAATGGGCCTGATCGATCGGACAGCCTGATCGATCGACCAGCTGTTCGATCGACCAGCTGTTCGATCGACCAGCTGTTCGATCGACCAGCTGTTCGATCGACCAGCTGTTCGATCGACCAGCTGTTCGATCGACCAGCTGTTCGATCGACCAGCTGTTCGATCGACCAGCTGTTCGATCGACTAGCTGTTCGATCGACTAGCTGCTCGATTGGCCATCCTGTTCGGCTGTTTTCGATGATTTTTCGAGCGTTTTTCAGCGTTTTGGGTTAGGACGTTACGATGAGGTGTTAAGCAACTGAAATCCCGTCAATTCCGACCTGTTTTAACGGCCGGGAATCACCCCATTCGTCGGAACTGGTCGTTTTTGTCGGTTTTTCAGTGTTTAACTCGAAATCGATCATTTTATCACTAGATCTGATGTAAAAACCTTGATTTTACTTAGGAAATGCCCTGGATCTGAGTTGTTCTTGATGATATGAGGTCAACACTTGAAGTTCATAAGAACTTTGTGATGAAATCTATCCGAACATCCCAAATCCGTGGCCTTTTGATTAGAAAAACATTGATTTGGTTGAGATTCATGAAGAATCGTATGTAAATCATCCGAATCTGAGTTGTTCTTCATGGGATGACATCACCTTTGAAGAACTTTATGGTGACATCACCTTAGAACACCCCAAATCCGTTGATTTCACGGTTAAAAATTGAGATTTGAAAGGTAGAAAGATGAAGGATTGCATTTGGATCAAGAAAGTACAAGATTCGGGTTGAAAACTTACAAGATTCGGAAGAAATCGAGAGATTTGAGGGCTGGAACGTCTTGGTCGGTTAGGAGCAGCAACACAAGTGTTTGGGAGTGAATGGAGGGGTATTTATAGGCAAGGAAGGGGAAAGGAAGGCAAAACAGCAGTTGGATCGGCTGGCCCAGTCGATCGGCTGGCCCAGTCGATCGGCTGGCCTAGTCGATCGGTTAGCCCAGTCGATCGGCTGGCCCAGTCGATCGGCTGGCCTAGTCGATCGGTTAGCCCAGTCGATCGGCTGGCCCAGTCGATCGGCTGGCCCAGTCGATCGGCTGGCCCAGTCGATCGGCTGGCCTAGTCGATCGGTTAGCCCAGTCGATCGGCTGGCCCAGTCGATCGGTTGGCCCAGTCGATCGGCTGGCCCAGTCGATCGGCTGGTCCATTCGATCGGACTGGTCCATCCGATCGGCTGGTCCATCCGATCGGACTGGCCCATCCGATCGGACTGGCCTATCTGATTGGGCCGGTCTGACCAATTGGACTAGTCTGATCGAATTGATCCGTTCGGAAGCCTTTTGATCCCGTTTTTGGTGCGATTTCGACGGTTTAAGCCATATTTTTATATATTTATATAATTATTAATTTATTTATTATAATTAATCACAAAAGGGCCGTATATACGTATTTATGTATCCAATTCTCAGTGCGGTGATCAAGTTACGCGTGCCTTCGAGTGCGTTCTTCGATGTGATGTGCCACGATGATTATCGGGGCACCACTTACTCATATTGCCATCATCGTCATGACGGTTATAGTCATAGTACTCACCCGATAACCCTCGTTAGCGTTGATTACTCACATTTTGACACCTCACGCTCATCGAGAAGGGTAGTTTAGGCCCATATTCGACATCATCGCGAGTGTTATGCAAAATAGGTTTGTACTAATGATAGAATATGCGTAATTATTCGATTGTACTTCGATTTAGCGATATAATTGATATAGTTACATTATGATCCGAATCTCCGGTGCTAGGCGTAACGAGTGTATCGAGTAGTAACAACGCACGAAGGTGCGGGTTGTTACATAACGGTCCTGGGAAGAACGTGGAGTTGCTATACGTGAGCACAGTCCGCGAGTATGTTGAGTAATCGCACAGGTACGATCTGGCTGAAGATCTAAAACTTAGCGCTCTTAGGAGGCAGCCTAAGGTTCATTTGTAATTATTTTTCTTGCTTTCGTAGTTAGTTAGATTGTTTTTAGTGAGTTTTCGAGTATAACCGTGCCATTAATCAAGTGTGGGGAAGCTCGGGTGGTTTGGTTAAGCTTTAGTGAAGTTGAGGGCAACGCACACTCGTTTGGGGGGTAGGACAATGTGATTTAAGGTGATTTTCGAAGAGATTTTATGATCACATAAAAATTACGGCCGGAAAATCAGTTTTTGGAGCATTTTTGCACAATTTTCGGTTGTTTTCGGTATGTTTTCGGAGTATTTCAGGATATGAGATGATTCGGAGAAAGAAAACTATCAGAAGAGGAGCCCCAGGTACGTTTCTATTGCTAAATTATCATAAAAATTCGTTGGGGGGGGGGGGTGAAGGAAAGGAAAACAAGAAAAATCAAAATTTTTTCTAAGGCATGGAAGCCATAAAAAAAGTGCGCTCACTGGAAACCCTTCTTCCTCGCGCCACGCGAGAGTGTAACACTCCCTGGCGCGCCACGCGAAGGTCCGTGTTTCCGGCCCCAATTTGTTTAACCTAAAGGTCAGTCATCTTCTCACAACATCATTCATACCCCTTCTCCAGAACCGTCTCCTCTCTTACCCACTTTCACTTCCCACCCTAATCGCCTCCGACTACCGTCCCTCTCTACTACCACCAACCACCCGTATTCACCCATCGACCGTCGGCGACCACTCACCACCTCCGTCATCCACTGCCGCCGACGATTAATCATCCACCGCCCGACCATTGCTTCTCTTGTCGCCGACAACCACCTCCGACCACTCACCATCTCCGATTAAAGATCGGAAAACACCGACAATCACCATCGCCAGCGACCATCCGAACAACGACTAGACCGTTTTGATCAAAAGCTTCATAATTTTTGTCGTTTTCAGTCTCAATTGAACCAGGTATGTAAGTTGAATTTTTCATTAGTGAATGCAAATTCTTATTATCATTGTTCGATTGAAGATATTGAATTTGATTATTATTAAAAATAATAATAATAATATGTGTGAGAGTACAGAGATAGGAACTTCAATGCAGGCTAAGTTAGTATGAGGATTTTTGGGGTTTGGTTCGAATTTGTTTGTAAAATTGTGAAGATAATTAGGAGGGTATTAAATATTGTGGTACAAGGCTTGTTTTGGGTTGACAAATGCAGCAAAAATAGGAGTTTAGAATTAAGAAGGTTGAGTGATGAACAGTTGAGGGTTGTGTGTGTAACGAGGGTGAGCTGTGTATATTAGGGCTGTGTTAAGATGGTTAAGCGATTCATGGAATAGGTGAAGTTTGTGGACCTAATAGACAATATGTGGTATGACTTTTGTCTCGGTTGTTTGAGGTGGGTGATATCCGTGTTAATCAGGATTTTGAAGGGAGACTGTTAAGTCAAGTTGGGTTGGTAGTTATTGCGGTATAATCGTTTAGTACATTATGTCGGACATAGGCATAAGGTGTATTGGTTTAACATGGCAAGTTCAACTAGTAAGTACGTTGCGGATAGTCAAAGCGTGCGCACTAATTTGGAAGGGTAAGGTGTGAAAAAGGGATAATAGTGTCGAGGCGAGTAAGTTGAGCGCGGAGTCAGCTTGGGTGGTTTAGTCGGGGCACATCGTGTATATGTATATATTTCTATATATATATATATATATATATATATAAAAGCTGAAAAGCTATAAAAAGTGTTCTACACTGTTCAAAACACTAGTTATGAATTGTAATTCGAGTCAATTGGTCGATTCGTTTGTCCTCAAACTCCATACGAACGAATTGACCAATTTACATGATACTCCGACTCGCATCATAATGTCATCACTATTGTTTGTTATTGACTTCGTAACCGCGAATGAAATGCTGTACGGTTACGAATGTCACCGGCATTAGACTAACTTAAATCTTTGCATGCTTTCAGGATGTCGGACGAAGGTGCATCAAGCGCAGGAGGAAAACGCAAGCGCAAAGCAACGAAAAAGAGTCAACCGGTCCAATATAGGATGCCTGAGGAGCGTCCGGAACCCAATGCCGTGGCAGTGCCTCTTGATCAGCGGGAGTTGCGCAATCACACACTGTTACAGTTTATGTTGGGCACCGAAGAATATGAGAGATGCGAAAAGTTTTTGGAAATGGAGTTATTTCAGCACAGGACCGTGAATTGGGGAATGATTGATGCTATGGATCAGCGGGAGAGATTGGAAGGGTTGTTAGGACGTAGATGGTTAGAGGCGATACGGTGCGCAGAGCCACAGTATGCAGAACTCACTGTTGAGTTTCATTCTACTTTTAAGTACTCACCTGAGTGGTTCATGCAACCATATACAGTTAAGTTTATGTTGGGGCGTCAAGCGTTTAGAATGAGTGTTCCCCAGTTCGCAGAGGCGATTGGGTTGTACACCAGGGAGGAGTCAAGCGTAGTGGATTTTAGGAGGTCGTTACGGGGAGTTACAGTTAATCGAGAGGATTATCATGTGACGGAAGCAGAGTTATCTGAGTTTTGGCTGACGATAGCGGACTCAGAATGGTCTACACGTGCGGTGGCATCTTCGATTCGGGACCCGTTTGTCAGATATATTCATAGGATCATCGCCTGCACAGTCATGGGTAGGAAGGGTGGAGAAGATAAGGTGAGTCAGAATGATTTGTTCTGTTTGTATTGCATTATGAATAGGAAAGAAGTGAATTTGGCGACAGTGATGTTGGCATCATTCGCACGGGGTCGTCGAAAGGGTGGTCAAGCCAGGTTGCCATTGGGTACTTATGTGACTAGGTTGGCAAGGCATTTGGGGGTTACTGATATATATGAGGAGCGTTTGTTGACTCCTGGTCCAGTTACAGTTGAGTTTGGGATTGAAGAGCTGCGTCGAGCGCATATGATTTGTTTGGACGAGCCGCTTCGTTGGGAGGCGGTAAAGCAGGGTCCTCCTCACAGACAGAGAGTGCGTTTGCAGTCCGAGCGTCCTCCGTCTGCGCATCCTCGTGCGCAACGTCAGGTACGTGCGCATGCGTCAGCACCAGTGACACTGGAGTCGTTGAGGGATATGTTGCTGGTTCAAAATAACGTATTGAGATACATTATGGAGCGTCAGCACATAGAGGTGCCGGATTGGTTTCCACCACCACAGCAGGCTGCTGGGGGCGATGAGGAGTCTGGAGGGGATGACGAGTAGATGGTTCTAGCAGTATCAGCGCCGGTGATTTTGGTTATCTTTTGTATTTTTTCCTCTTATTTTGTTTTTAGCTGATGATGGTCTGTACTTAACTTGATATTTGACATATTTGGGGAAATTGTAAGGGTTAACCGGTTGGGCTGATATATATATATATATATATATATATATATATATATATATATATATATATATCTATTATGCTATGATTATGTTTGGTGATGTTGCTAGAATTAGTAATGGGTCGTATTCGGCTGGGAACTGTGGTTGGAGTACTAGTGCGTTTTGGAAAGCATGGAACTAGACAGATGCAGAGCGGCAAGGAAATCAGGGGAGTCTGTTCCATTTGTTGTTGTTGTATTTTTATTTCTATTTTTATTTTTCAGTTTGTTTGAGTCGTAGTTTCCTTCCTCATTGAGGACAATGAAGGAAATAAGTGTGGGGAGGGGGAAACTAGCGTTTAGTTTAGGTGTCGTGTCATTGTAGTTCTGTCATAGTTAAAAAAAAATAAAAAAATAAAAAAAAAGTAGAAAATGTCCTGTAAAGGTTTTCGCATAAAAATGGAAAATGATAGGTGTAATTAAATCAGTGGCTTTTCAATTATTATATATATGAGATAATAAATAAAAAAATCGGTCACACATCTAATTTAGGATATGTGGGTAGGCCCAGCCGGTTGAAAGGTTCCTTAGGCTTGATATAAAATAACTTAAAATAGGAGTCTTGTGGGTTCCCGCCTTAGGAGCTAGGGTAAAACTGAAACTGTGGAAGGTATAAGAGGTACGTCATAAGTAAGAAACTTATAAGTTTCTCCGATTAAACTGGCACACCTGTTTCTTTTTGTGAAAACAAATCCGAAACAGTGTGGCGCCCGAAAAGAAAAAAAAATCATTCCATCCATCCATTCATCTGAGCACATGTAAAAAAAAAAGTGAAGTTTATGGCATTAACCATGGGGATGGTGACTCGTGTGGCGTATGTCCGCTAAACTGATCGTATACAAAAGCATGTAAGCTCGCAATATCATCCATTCTTCCATCATAAAGTTTAAGCGGACTAACATAAGAGTTTTTTTATATAAGACGGTAGATATAATATCCTTTAATCTCATAAGCTTGAAACGGGAATAGGTGGAGTCGTAGTCTTTTGAGTGTGGGATCCATAGATGACTATACACTACTTGAACTTAATAGATCGAAAATAAGGGCTTGGAAACCGGCGATTGGGTTTAAGTGGACAGTATATTCACAATCGTGGTTAACGTGTGGTTAGATTTATTTTAATAAAATAATTGAATATATTGAAAGCCATTTGTTTTAGTTGTGATTCCATTGCGAATAATTTTTCGGGGACGAAAAAAGATAAGTGTGGGGATGTAATATGCGGATGTAAACACGTCATATTATGTATAGTTTGTGTCGGTTTTAAGCGTTTGAGTGTGTTTATTCATAGTGATTTTTGTACTTATTGGTTGTCGGGTTTTTCAGGCTTAACAGCGCTTAAATGCAGTACAATGATCATACAAGCTGGAAAATGGGTGTTACAAGGCAATACGGAGCGAGAAAGCAGTTATGCTGGAAACCATGCTCCCTCGCGCCACGCGAGGGAGGCTATGTGAGGTGTCGCGTGGCGCGACAGATTGAAGTCAACGGAATGGTCAGAACATGCTCCCTCGCGCCACGCGAGGGAGTGAGGAGATTTTGTAGCGTGGCGCGAAAGGGTTACAGCGTGGAAAATTGTGTTTTTAACCTATTTCGAAGAAAACATGAGGGGATTCATTACACAGCCGCCGGAGGACGATTGGGAGCACTTTTGGGCGATTACTTTCCATCATCTTCCATCTTCCAAGCAACTTGTTCATGTTCAATCAATTTCTAACAAATCCTGAAGCAACGATGACCATGATGCGCGGCTAATTCTCTTATAACTTCTACTCGGATGAACTTTTACATTGTTTGGCATTAATTCTTGTTTGTGGATTCGTATAACTGGTACAGCTTGACCACTCGTGTTGGATTCTTGGTAAACGTTTATTGTGTTTGAATTATTTGTCATTTATTAAGCGTATTGGCAACTTCCTTGCGTTGTTAGCGGGTTAGTAAATCGGTGGGTAGTTGATACAATTAAACGGGTCATTAGGTTGCATAGTGAATCTTAAAAACTATCCTTGATAACTAATCAGATTCATTAATTCCGAGGCCATGTCTATGTGGTGTTTTGAATCGGTAAACAGGTTTTGATGTTAAACGGGTAATTGGGATTCCGGGTAGAGGTTATTCTTTCTCGTATTGATTACAACTTTATTACTCAGCTTTCTAGTTTTTATAATCAAATTCACAAAACTCCCAATCTAGTTAATTTAGTTCTTAGTTAAAAACGCGACACTGACCACAAATTCCCCGTGGATACGATACCCTACTTACGCTATCTACGTAGCTTATTTAGGTTTTTGCATGACCCTTACGACAGTCATCAGTAACAAGTACAACTTGTGCTTCAAGAGATTAAAAAAAAAGGAAAATGAATTTGGATAATATTTTTTTTCCAAATAAATACGATATTTTTAAAGGTAAAATCTAACGTTTAAAACAATTATGAAAATAGTATCCCTCATCTTAGTACTGGTCTACTACTAGTACTACCCCCAATTTCGCCATTATCACACCCCAAGCTTTATCTTCTCTCTCACACACAACACACATTCACTTACTTCGGACAGTATTCCGGCAAAACACTCCTTTCTACCGGCGACGCGTGTAAGATTCTTTATTCTCTCTCACTAGAATCCGGACAAGATCTGTCAACTTCATCCTCCAAAACAATCCAACTATTTTAAATCTTCAGGTTATTTTTTAATCAACTAAATCTCCCTCCCACACACTAGTTTTTAGCCCTTTTATCCTTACAAATGCATAGCCGGTGCCGGCAATTGCATCGCTACGCCCTTCAGCTTTTAGTTTCTTTCTAGCTGACTTTATACTCTCTCATTGACTATTATACATATTACATATATATGGATATGTTTCGAAGCTTCGTTAATTACAGTTGTAATATGGAACATGTCATAACATATATTTAAGTCTTTCAAGTGTTTGGTTTGACAATTTCACACGCTCTTGAAGAACCGGCTTTATTATTTTTATAAATTATTTATAATAATAATAGTTATATATATAAATAAGTATCTAGTCTTCTTGTATATGAAGCAGTCTCTGGTGTTTCCTTCATCTGTTTTCTCTGTTAAGTGAGAGAAAATTAGGGTTTGTTTCATGGTTGGTGATATATAGGTTTGTTTAATTTTACTTTATCTGTGTTAATTACTCATTTAACTTGCTTTTCATCAATCTAATTAATTTGTGTTTATTTATATATTTACAGCTTAAAGTGTAGTGAAACATGACTTCAAGATCACCGAAATCCGTAGAGCAACAGAACCGACGTGGCGCGATTCCGCCACAGGTGACTTTCGCTAGAAGGACGTCTTCGGGCCGGTATGTCAGCCGCTCAAGGGAAGATCTCGATAGTGAAATCGACAATACCGAGTTTATGAACTATACGGTTCATATACCCCCCACACCCGATAACCAGCCCATGGATCCTTCGATTTCACAAAGGGTGGAGGAACAATACGTCTCGAATTCGCTTTTTACGGGCGGGTTTAATAGTGTGACACGAGCGCATTTGATGGACAAAGTGATTGACTCCGAGATTAACCATCCTCAGATGGCTGGTGCGAAAGGGTCTTGTTGTCAAGTACCGGGATGTGGTGAGAGTGTGATGAGTGATGAGAGGGGTGTGGATATTCTTCCTTGTGAATGTGATTTTAAAATATGTCGGGATTGTTATATTGACGCTGTGAAAACCGGTGATGGGAAGTGCCCGGGGTGTAAAGAGCCGTATAAACAAACGGATCTTGATGAGAATAGCGTTGACACGCGGCAGCCTTTATCTCTGCCGTCGAATTTTTCTAAAATGGAGAGACGGTTGTCGTCCAAGATGGAGAGGAGGTTGTCGATGATGAAGTCAACTAAGTCGGCTATGGTTAGGAGCCAAACAGGGGACTTTGATCATAACCGTTGGTTGTTTGAGACCAACGGGACCTACGGTTATGGCAATGCGTTTTGGCCGAAAGATGAAGGAATTAGTGAAGATGGAACAGGGGTTACCCCGGCTGAACAGTTGGAACTTCTTAACAAACCGTGGCGGCCTCTTACTCGCAAACTCAAGATACCTGCTGCTATCATAAGTCCTTATAGGTATGTACATTTATGACATCATGTTATTTTATTTTGCTATAATCCGAGTTACCGATCCTTTTAACGTTTTTGGGTGCCTCATATATTCCTTCTTTGATTGAATTTCGAAATTACCATTTATACATGTTATCTACTTATCTTTATCTGCTTTTTATGTTACACAAGAATTGAAACATTTTCATTTATAAAAGTACAATACGTGAGGCGTTGTAATAACATTACGACTGTGCTTGCAGGCTGCTAGCCTTGATTCGGATGGTGGTTCTTGGGTTATTTCTTCACTGGAGAATCACGCACCCGAACGAAGACGCAATATGGCTCTGGTTCATGTCAGTTATCTGCGAAATCTGGTTTGCGTTCTCTTGGCTTCTTGATCAACTTCCTAAACTCGCGCCTGTTAACCGCGCAACCGACCTCAACGTGTTAAAAGAGAAGTTTGAAACCCCGAGCCCCCAAAACCCATCGGGAAAGTCTGATCTCCCGGGGGTAGATGTCTTTGTTTCTACAGCGGATCCCGAAAAAGAACCACCGTTGGTTACCGCAAACACCATTTTATCAATTCTTGCTGCAGATTACCCTGTTGATAAGCTATCGTGTTACGTTTCCGATGATGGTGGTGCGCTTTTAACTTTTGAAGCGATGGCAGAAGCTGCAAGCTTTGCTAATTTGTGGGTCCCGTTTTGTCGGAAACATGATATTGAGCCGAGGAATCCGGAGTCGTATTTTAGTTTGAAAAAAGATCCGTTTAAGAACAAGGTGCGACAGGACTTTGTGAAGGATCGCAGGCGGGTTAAAAGGGAGTATGATGAGTTTAAGGTCCGGATTAACGGGCTTCCTGATTCCATTAGGAGACGTTCGGATGCTTATAATGCTAGAGCAGAAATTAAAGCCATGAAACGTCAAAAAGAAACTGCCGGTGATGAACTTTTGCAGCCCGTTAAGATCCCGAAAGCAACATGGATGGCCGATGCTACCCATTGGCCCGGCACATGGATGATTTCATCTCCCGAACACTCGAGAGGTGATCATGCGGGTATCATACAAGTGATGCTGAAGCCACCGAGTGATGTTCCTCTTAATGGCACGGATGACGAGGGGAATCTGGTTGATTTCACTGAAGTTGATATACGACTTCCGCTTCTAGTCTATGTTTCTCGTGAAAAACGTCCTGGTTATGATCATAACAAGAAGGCCGGAGCCATGAATGCACTCGTTCGAGCCTCGGCTATCATGTCTAACGGGCCGTTCATGCTTAACCTTGACTGTGATCATTATATCTACAACTCACAAGCCATAAGAGAAGGAATGTGTTTTATGATGGACCGAGGTGGGGACCGCATTTGTTACGTGCAGTTTCCACAAAGGTTCGAAGGGATCGATCCTTCTGATCGTTACGCCAATCACAACACTGTTTTCTTCGATGGAAACATGCGGGCTCTCGATGGGCTTCAAGGCCCGGTTTATGTTGGGACCGGAACCCTCTTTCGTCGAACCGCGCTTTACGGGTTCGACCCGCCCCGGTTCAAGGATTACCATTCGGGTTGTTGCAGTTGTTGTTTCCCTCGGCGCAAGAAAAGCGCTGGTTCTGTTGCTTCAACTGACGAAAACCGTGCTTTGAGAATGGGAGATTCGGATGATGAAGAGATGAATCTTTCATTGTTCCCAAAAAAGTTTGGTAATTCGAGTTTATTAATAGACACAATACCGATAGCAGAGTTCCAAGGTCGACCACTCGCTGACCACCCTGCTGTTAAAAACGGGCGTCCACCTGGCGCACTCATGATTCCTCGAGAGCTTCTAGATGCATCTACCGTTGCCGAAGCGATCAGCGTGATTTCGTGTTGGTACGAGGATAAAACCGAATGGGGAAACCGAGTTGGATGGATTTACGGGTCAGTAACTGAAGACGTGGTGACAGGCTACCGTATGCATAACAGGGGATGGAGGTCGATATACTGCGTGACTAAACGAGATGCTTTCCGTGGGACCGCCCCGATCAACCTAACCGACCGGCTTCACCAAGTGCTCCGGTGGGCCACCGGCTCAGTCGAAATATTCTTCTCCAAAAACAATGCACTTTTAGCGAGTTCAAAAATGAACCTCCTTCAACGAGTCGCTTACTTAAACGTCGGTATCTACCCGTTCACCTCCATTTTCCTAATCGTATACTGTTTCCTCCCGGCTCTTTCGCTTTTCTCCGGTGAATTCATCGTTCAAAGCCTTGACGTCACCTTTCTTGTCTACCTTCTCTCCATTACCATAACACTCTCCTTACTCGCTATCCTCGAGATCAAATGGTCCGGTATCGAGCTAGAAGAATGGTGGAGAAATGAACAGTTTTGGCTGATAGGAGGTACAAGTGCACATCTTGCTGCAGTTCTTCAAGGACTGCTAAAAGTAGTGGCCGGTATCGAAATCTCGTTCACGCTGACATCGAAATCCGGTGGCGACGACAACGATGATGAGTTTGCAGATCTTTACATACTGAAATGGACATCTTTGATGATCCCACCAATAGTGATCATGATGACAAACCTTATAGCTATTGCAGTTGGGGTGAGTAGAACAATATACAGTGCTATACCTCAGTGGAGCCGGTTATTGGGCGGGGTGTTTTTTAGCTTTTGGGTTTTGGCCCATTTGTATCCTTTTGCAAAAGGGCTAATGGGCCGAAGAGGGAGGACGCCCACTATTGTTTTTGTTTGGTCTGGGCTTATTGCCATCACAATATCTCTTCTTTGGGTTGCTATTAACCCACCTGCTGGTGCTGATGAAATTGGAGGGTCTTTCCAGTTTCCTTGATGTTATTATTTTTGTTTTTGTTTTTGTGAATTAGGATTTATATTTGTTTTTATGTTTCTATACATATTCTTCATTTCTTTGTATTCTTCATAGACAATGGTGGTAAAGAGTTGTTGTCTTTTTAACTTGTTTGCATTTGTGGTTTTGATTTATATTTACTTAATTTTTTATAGAAACTTGAACACTTAAAACATTTAATATTTATTTATTTTGTTAGCTACAACTAGGCTAATGCCCGCGTTAAACGCGGTTTCAAAAAAAAAAAAAAACAAATTATTTTTGTTGAAATTTAATATCGTGTAAAAACACATACATATAAAAAACACATAACAAATGATTCAAATTCCGGTAAAAACTTTCTTGTACACCACATTCGTTGTTTTATTTGTAACATTACTATCTTTATCTAGTATAAGCAACTTGACACCGGCTCTGCTTTTTACTCTTGACAATGCAACATAAAGTTGACCATGTGAGAAAACTGGATATTTGAGATACAATCCAACCCTTGATAGAGATTGTCCTTGACTTTTGTTTATCGTCATTGCGAAACATACAGATAAGGGGAATTGGCACCGTTGAAACTTGATAGGAATTCTTTCATCTGATGGCGTTAAATTGATCCGTGGAATATGCATTTTTGTCCCTATGTTTCCTCTAGATATAATCTCAGCTTCTATAACACGTTTATAAAGTTTAGTAATACGCAATCTCGTACCGTTGCATAAACCATTCCGTTGATCAATATTACGAATCAACATTACAGGACACCAACTTTAAGGACTAATCGATGATTAGGCAAATCAGATATTTTAAGACCATTAAGAACATCGGGAGAATATTAGTTTATCGTGTGATGGATTCTTTGCTTCCTCAGTTTGACAGATGCTATCAGAGCTCAAATACTCGAGTTCTTCGCAAGCAATCTTTCATTTATTTATTGCACAACTTCATTTGTAGGTGTTAGTTGTCACACCCCAACCGATGGCGGAATCATCGGGGCGCGGCACTGAGCGAAACAGATTGTCCAGAAGTTTCCACAACAACTATCATACAATTCAGTTATATAACACGTCCCATACCGTGTCCCAAACAATAACAAGTTATCATAGAAATCAACTAAACAATATGGGAACTGTTCCGACAACTCGGATTCTCAATTATTACAGACCGAATTAAAATATTGTTTTAAGACTTCTAGACGGCTAACTATAGATCTCACTGACTACAGGTGCCAGTACAAGATCTACAGATAATTATGGCCCTGGAGCAGGTATATGGACACTGTCCTAAGGTCACTGGCTCCTAGAAGCTTATTATTGCCTCGCTTCCCTAGCACGCTAGTAGCTTAAACACCTGTCACATACGTTAAAATAAAAGTCAATACATATAATGTAAAGGTGAGTACACAAGTTTGATATAGCATATAAAGTTCGAAAGTTTACGCATAACCAAGCACGTACACAAGGGCAAACGATGCATGTAAATTATCAACATGGGACCATCGATACCAATGACTTCGGGTTGACTGTCCGAGACAGTTCGCGATACATGATTACCACCGTAATCCATGCAAGTAATTGTCCTTAGCAACCCCCGTGTGAACGGGTGCTGAGTCCAAACTATAGTACTACGTTGCTAAAGCAGGCAGATAGCACTCCACGTGTAAACATAATAAACAGCAATCATTTAGACAAGTAATACATGCAAGTAGGTTAGCGTTCAAATAGTTTGTGTTGTTTGTGATTTTGATAGATTACGTATGTAACACCCAAAAGTGCTGAAAGCAAAAAGGGATCGAGTATACTCACAGTGGTTGATTGTGGATTGAAGGGAGCACTGAGAATAGGTTAGCCTGAATAGTTTGATAACACAACGATGAGTAACGCGGAAAGGTAAACAACGTACTTGGATCGAGTAGGCCATTCGATCGGACAGCAGTTCGATCGAGTGGGCTGTTCGATTGGTTTGAAAGTCCGTTCGAACATCCATTCGATCGGCCGGCTGGCTCGATCGGCTGGTTTCTTCAAGTGGATTGTTTCTTCCTTTGATGAGAAGGATGTGTTTGTGTATGATGGTTTGTACTACCTTTCAAGTTGGCCGATCGAACAGCTGTTCGATCGGTTAGCCCAACCGATCGGCTAGCACTTCATTGTTTTCAAATATGTCACTCGATCGGTTGGCATGTTCGATCGGGTGACATTCCAATGTTTCGAAAAGTCTAAGTGTTGAAGTGTAGTATCTCATGATTCGAGTAGTAATGATTACAATCGAGTAGCGTAGTCGATCGAACAGTACCTCGTCAATATTACACCTCATGAGTTTGTGGGACTAAGTGCTAGTCGATCGGTTAGCCTAGTCGATCGGCTGGCATAGTCGTTCGGTTGGGCTGTTCGATCGAACAGCCTAGCCGTTCGGCCAGCTTCTCGATTCGGTTAACCTTTCACTTAACACTTGGTTATTCCCGTTAATTGTTGATGTTTTAGAGATATTTTGACTACGAGTTGAACCACAAAACTGAAGTCCCCATTTAGCCTACTGACTCGAGCAGGAATCACCCAAACTCGGTCAGAGACGGTTTGGAACCCAAGTTTAACGTTTAACCCGAAATCGGTATATCTCTCGGTAGAACCCGAATCTTGAACCATGTGTTTGTTTAGATTGATTTGTAAATCGGTTCAAGCTTCGTTTTCACCGGTTTGAGTGTAAAAGAGTTGAAAGATAGATGAAAACCCATCTTCCAATCCTTTTCCACCGTGAAATGTTAAGATCTTTGGTAGATTTTAGGTTATTCATGTGGAAATCGGTTAGATCTAAGCTATTCATGGTGGAATGATGTCAAAACTTAGTGTTCTTGAAGAACACATGATGACATCACCCAAGAACACCTAGATCTTGGTGATTTCATGGATGAAATCCAAGTTTTGAAAGATAGAAAGATGGAGAATCGATTAATGAACAAAAACGTACAAAGATTAGAGCGAAATACTTACCGGTTTGAGAGAAATCTGGGATTTAGTGAGAAGAAGAGGCTGGTCGGTCAGAGCTTTTCCAAAAGTGGAAAGTTTGACAAGGACAGCCCTATTTATAGGCTTCCAAAAGAGGAAAGGGCCAGCTGATCGAACAACATCCCTGATCGAGCAGCTGTCCGATCGAACAGCCTGTTCGATCGGCTAGCCTGTTCGATCAGGTTGCCCTGTTCGATCGGCTTGCCTGGTTTTGAGTGTTTCGCGACGATTTTTGATATTTCGACTTAGAACGATGATTTGAGAATGATAGAATTCCTAATCAAATTACTTTTAGTCTCAACTACTATATCTAACATACGAGCATCCTTACAACCATTTCGGGTTCGATTTCCATTGAGTTTGATTCACCTTTGAGTCTTGATTGATTTTGATTGATTCACCACACACTTTAACATAACATAAAAGTAAACATGCACAAGTAACACATAAGGCACACACACACGTATAAAAAGTACTAAAATCCCCACACTTGAGTTTGATGATGGATTTGACTAGCTTGATTATTGATTGACTAGCTTTATTGCATTGTTACTTCCTATCATTCACAGTCGGTCGTTGATTCACAGTTCGATTATCGGCCGATTAGTTTGATTATACAACACTTACTCCAAATAATATGAAAATCAAAATGAAACTAAAATGAAATTAATCTTTATTAATCTTTAATTCCAATAACAGTCAACTCTTGACTTTGACTTTTGGAAAACACGGGGTGTTACAGTCTCCCCTCCTTTAGGGAATTTCGTCCCGAAATTAGGCCGAGAACCGTACATCGCCGTATGATTTTACCAATTTGATGCTTCAGATCTATCTGAACAACTGCGGGTACTTGGCCTTCATGTCACTTTCGAGTTCCCAAGTGAACTCCGCGCCTCGCTTGCCTTCCCATCGTACTTTTACAATAGGAATGCGAGAGCGTCTGAGTTGCTTGGTCTGTCGGTCCATGATTTCGACAGGCTTTTCCACGAAGTGTAGCGTCTCATTGACCTGAAGATCGTCGAGTGGTATTATTGCGTCGTGGTCGGCTACGCATTTTCGAAGGTTCGAAATATGGAAAGTCGGGTGGACATTGCTGAGTTCCTCCGGTAATTCGAGTTTGTAGGCAACTTTACCGATCCTTTCCAGAATCTTAAAAGGTCCAACAAATCGAGGCGCAAGTTTCCCTCTTTTGCCGAATCGGACTACTCCCTTCCAAGGTGATACCTTTAGGAGCACGTAGTCGCCAACTGCAAATTCGCGGGGCCTGCGTCGTTTATCGGCGTACATCTTTTGTCTGTCCCGGGCCTTCACCAAATTTTCCCTTATCTGGTGGATCTTGTCAGTCGTTTCTTGCAGAATCTCGGGCCCAGTCAATTGTGAATGACCGACCTCGTGCCATACAATAGGCGAGCGACATCTCCTACCATACAAGGCTTCGAAAGGTGCCATTTCGATGCTGGAGTGATAGCTATTATTGTACGAAAATTCGACCAATGGTAGGTGTTTGCTCCAACTACCACCAAAATCGATAACACACGCACGGAGCATGTCTTCAATAGTACGAATCGTTCTTTCAGTCTGCCCGTCGGTTTGCGGGTGGAATGCGGTACTCAAATTCAGCGTCGTACCAAGAGCTGCTTGAAAAGTTTCCCACAATCTCGATGTAAACCGAGCATCGCGATCAGAAATGATGTCTCGAGGCGTACCATGATTCTTAATGATCTCGTCGGTGTAGATTTGGGCTAGCTTGGCCACCTTGTAGTCTTCTCGTATTGGCAGAAAGTGGGCTGATTTGGTTAGACGGTCGACTATAACCCAAATACTGTCGTGACCTGATGGCGTGGTCGGAAGCTTAGTTATGAAATCCATAGCTATGCTCTCCCACTTCCATACGGGTATCGGCGGTTGTTCGAGTAAGCCTGAAGGTCTTTGGTGTTCAGCCTTGACTCTTGCACAAGTTAAACAGCTACCAACATATAGAGCAATATCCCTTTTCATCCCAGGCCACCAGTACTTGTAACGAAGGTCCTGGTACATTTTGTCCGCACCGGGATGAATGGAATATCGGGATTTGTGGGCTTCGTTCATGATGATCTTTCGCAAATCTGTCCTCCTCGGAACCCAGATTCGGTCCAGATAATAGAATATCCCGTTGGCTTTGCTCACGAGCTGAGTTCCATCGTGATAGATTCGTTCTTTCTTCAACGTACGCTCGTTAAAGCAAGCGTGTTGTGCTTCGCGGATGAGAGCTTCGAGGTTATACTGAGCCTGGATGTTTCGAACACCTATCACGTAATTCTTTCTGCTAAGGGCGTCTGCAACTACATTCGCCTTGCCTGGGTGATAACGGATCTCACAGTCGTAATCGTTGAGAAGTTCTACCCATCGGCGTTGACGCATATTGAGTTCTCTCTGGTTAAAGATATGTTGTAAGCTCTTGTGATCGGTGAAGATCGTACACTTTGTACCATACAGGTAGTGTCGCCAAATCTTTAAGGCAAAGACAACTGCGCCTAGCTCAAGGTCATGGGTCGTATAGTTCTTCTCGTGGATTTTGAGCTGTCGAGATGCGTAAGCTATAACCTTGTCTTGTTGCATGAGAACACAGCCAAGTCCAAGGTTTGAAGCATCACAATAGACAACGAAGTCATCGCTTCCGTCCGGCAGTGTAAGAACTGGTGCATGGCACAGCATGTGTTTGAGGGTTTGGAAAGCAGTCTCCTGCGCGGTTCCCCACACAAAAGGCCTGTCTTTATGAGTAAGGGAGGTAAGCGGTACAGCAATCTTTGAGAATCCTTCGATGAATCGCCGGTAGTAACCAGCTAATCCGAGAAAAGAGCGAACTTCTGACGGATTCCTTGGCGTAACCCATCCCTTGACTGCCTCAATCTTTGCAGGATCAACGTGTATACCCCGACTATTCACAATGTGACCCAGAAATTGAACCTCCTCCAACCAGAACTCACACTTGGAGAATTTGGCGTAGAGTTGGTTTCCCTGAAGCAACTCGAGAACCAATCGCAAATGCTGCGCATGTTCGGCCCTCGATCTGGAATAGATCAAGACATCGTCGATGAATACAATGACGAAACGGTCTAAGAACGGTTTACACACGCGATTCATCAGATCCATGAAGACCGCGGGTGCGTTGGTCAAACCAAAAGGCATGACAACAAATTCGTAGTGGCCGTATCGGGTTCGAAAAGCGGTTTTGGGTATGTCTTCCTCTTGAATCCGCAACTGATGATAGCCTGAACGTAGATCAATCTTGGAGAAGCACTGAGCACCTTGTAATTGGTCAAACAGGTCATCGATTCTTGGTAAGGGGTATCGGTTCTTGATGGTCAGCTTGTTCAATTCCCGGTAATCGATGCACATTCGGAACGACCCGTCCTTCTTTTTGACGAAAAGGACTGGTGCGCCCCATGGAGAAGTGCTCGGGCGAATGAAGCCTTTTTCAAGTAACTCTTGGAGTTGGTTTGAGAGTTCTCGCATCTCAGATGGAGCGAGTCGATACGGAGCTTTGGCCACTGGGTTGGCTCCTGGAATAAGGTCGATTCGAAAGTCGATATCACGACTTGGAGGTAATCCAGGAAGATCATCAGGGAACACCTGAGGAAATTCTCGGACAACGGGTACATCCTTGACTTCAACTTTCCTTTTCTTGTCCGTCTCTGCTACAACAATGTTGGCCAAAAAGGCTCGATATTCCTTGCGGAGATATTTGCGAGCTTGAAGACAGGACATGAGCTTGAGATCTTTGGCAGTAGTTTCACCATAAACATATAGAATATCACCACTAGCTAGCACAAAACGAATCATCTTATCGGAACACACAACTTCAGCACGGTTTTCACGAAGAAAGTCCATGCCTACTATGACATCGAAACTTCCGAGCTGCATTGGAATGAGATTAATCGGGAATATATGATTGTTGAGCTCGAGAGTACAATCACGGAGCACAGAATTGACAGCAATGGTTCTTCCGGTAGCGACTTCTACTTCGAAAGGTGACGGAAGATAAGAGCGCTTACGTCTAAGAAGCTTCTCAAATTCAAATGACACAAAGCAGTTATCGGCTCCAGTATCAAACAAACATGATGCATATATACCATTCACGAGGAACGTACCGTTGACCACGTTGTTATCAGCTTGAGCCTGGCGTGCGTTGATGTTGAAAGTTCTGGCGTGAGCGGCTTGTTGTTGAGGCTGCTGTTGTTGTTGCTGGGGTTGTTGGGCTTCTTGTTTCACCACTCTGTTCGGGCACCGGTTTGCGAAGTGGTTAGGATCACCACATGCAAAGCAGGTCCGAACATTGTTTGCCGGGGCCTGTGCAGCTTGAGGAGCTTGAGGAGCTTGAGGAGCAGGGAGTAGAGCCTGGTGGACAGCGGCTTGAGCTTGAGCTTGACGGGGACCATAGCGGCAATTCGCAGTGAAATGCCCGTAAACGTTGCAGTGGACACAGAAACGGCAGGCCACACCCACCGGGTGATGATAAGAACACGTAGCACAGAGTGGGTGGGGGCCGGTGTACGCACGCTTCGCTGGCGGCGCATTGATCACTGGTGCAGTGCGCTGTGGTTGTTGCTGTTGTGCTGGCACAGACTGAATGGGAGCAGCAGTGGTTGCGGCAGCGCAACTCTTGTTCTTCTTTCTCCTTTTTGAAGACTTGGAGGCTTGGGCAGTGGTGTTATCGGTTGATGCTGCGGTGACTTGATGCAGA
This sequence comes from Helianthus annuus, assembly GCF_002127325.2. NCBI lineage: Eukaryota > Viridiplantae > Streptophyta > Magnoliopsida > Asterales > Asteraceae > Helianthus > Helianthus annuus. The sequence continues at coordinate 23,126,827 of NC_035438.2, read as the reverse complement.
GACTTGGTTTGTTTATCCCAGACACCAGCCTTCACCCGCTTGTCGTTAATCTCAGCGGCGAGTAGGTAGGTTTCCTCGATCGTTGCGGGCTTGGAGGCGTGAACAAAATCTGCGACACAATCCGGAAGAGCACGGATGTATTTCTTGATGGTCATGTCAGAAGTCTTGACCTGGTCGGGACATATGATACTCAATTGCTTGAAACGGGCGGTGAGACCAGCGTTGTCTCCCTCCTTTTGCTTGATACTCCAGAACTCATCCTCCAATTTTTGGCGTTCGTGGGGAGGACAGAACTCGTCCATCATGATCGCTTTCAATTCTTTCCACGTCAGCTCGTATGCAGCGTCGTTCCCGCGCTTGTTCCTTTCTGCGGTCCACCAGTCCAAAGCTCGTGACTGGAAGACACCGGTAGCATTGAGAGTACGGAGGTGATCTGGGCATCCGCTTTGACGAAGGGTGACTTCTACCGAGTCAAACCAATGAAACAGAGCCGTAGGGCCATCTTCACCGGTAAACTCTTTTGGCCCACATGCCTTGAATTGTTTGAAACTAAAAGTAGCTTTGTTGGAGTCTTTGGGCGTGAGGGTTCGGGATTCCTCAGATGACTTGCTCGCGTTCTCGAACACATCACTGACGGCTTTTGCCACAGACCTTGAGATGATCGCGGCGAGACGTCGATCTCTCTTTTCCTGACGGGTAAGAGGTTGGCGAGGCCTTGATGATGACGACATGGTCTGCAATAGACATCGCCATAGGGCTCAACACAACGAATTCGAATCTCACACGTCTTAGTTTACTAAAGCTTAGAATCACGTCGCATCTCACGTCACGTAACACATATAATCACATAAGCACATAATCATAGAGGCACATAAGCACAGAAGCAATTAGAGCACATAAGCAATTAAGCAAATAGAGCACTTAATTCCCTAAGCACGTACGAAATTTTTATCACAGAGGCTTTCAGAAAACAGAAACCTATAACCACAAGTCGAGTGTCGTTCGTTTTGCATATCGGATAGCATCACATTGTATCGTCTAACTTAGTCGTATAGCGTAGCATAGCACACTGGTTTCGTTTAGATCACATCAACAGGGATTCGAACCGAGATAGGATAGCAACAAAGGTCACGCAGATTGATAACAAATGGAGTAACCAACGAATCTTAGAACACGTAAACAGGTAAATCATATAAAATCAACAAAGCAACACTCAAAATCGGAAAATGGATTGTCTGCGCTACTAGACTTTGACTAACCACGGCAATTTAACTATTCGCAGTTGACTTGTCGTCACTTTCGACTCTAGGGGACATGTTTCTGCCTCGATTCTTGGGCATTATGCATGCGCATTCTAGGCCATACTCGTGAGTTCAGGTCGTTGGAGTCCGTCAATTGCCTTGGCGAGATAAAATAAAGTCGGAATAACTGCCAAGGTTAGGGTTTCACCCCTAGCTCAGCAATTTCTTCCTTGTTTTAAGAAAATTTAGGGGAAAGTTTTCATCAAATTATGGGTTTCAGCCCTGATTTGGTATAATTTTCCCCCGTTTGTTGATAGAAAATTGCACAAAATAATTGGCAAAAATTTGTAATTTAGGCAGGAATTTGCGGTTTTTCCACTCCTAATCCCGTCCAAATTACAAAATTTGGCTCGGAGTTCGGATGTAATGATAGAATAGAAGGAAACAACATAAAATAAGCACATAAACTTGGTCTCTTGGTTCCTAACTATAGTCTAGGTCTCTAAGACAGCGATCCGGACTAGATCGTGTCTAACCTAATTCCCTATAGTTATGGCTCTGATACCAATCTGTCACACCCCAACCGATGGCGGAATCATCGGGGCGCGGCACTGAGCGAAACAGATTGTCCAGAAGTTTCCACAACAACTATCATACAATTCAGTTATATAACACGTCCCATACCGTGTCCCAAACAATAACAAGTTATCATAGAAATCAACTAAACAATATGGGAACTGTTCCGACAACTCGGATTCTCAATTATTACAGACCGAATTAAAATATTGTTTTAAGACTTCTAGACGGCTAACTATAGATCTCACTGACTACAGGTGCCAGTACAAGATCTACAGATAATTATGGCCCTGGAGCAGGTATATGGACACTGTCCTAAGGTCACTGGCTCCTAGAAGCTTATTATTGCCTCGCTTCCCTAGCACGCTAGTAGCTTAAACACCTGTCACATACGTTAAAATAAAAGTCAATACATATAATGTAAAGGTGAGTACACAAGTTTGATATAGCATATAAAGTTCGAAAGTTTACGCATAACCAAGCACGTACACAAGGGCAAACGATGCATGTAAATTATCAACATGGGACCATCGATACCAATGACTTCGGGTTGACTGTCCGAGACAGTTCGCGATACATGATTACCACCGTAATCCATGCAAGTAATTGTCCTTAGCAACCCCCGTGTGAACGGGTGCTGAGTCCAAACTATAGTACTACGTTGCTAAAGCAGGCAGATAGCACTCCACGTGTAAACATAATAAACAGCAATCATTTAGACAAGTAATACATGCAAGTAGGTTAGCGTTCAAATAGTTTGTGTTGTTTGTGATTTTGATAGATTACGTATGTAACACCCAAAAGTGCTGAAAGCAAAAAGGGATCGAGTATACTCACAGTGGTTGATTGTGGATTGAAGGGAGCACTGAGAATAGGTTAGCCTGAATAGTTTGATAACACAACGATGAGTAACGCGGAAAGGTAAACAACGTACTTGGATCGAGTAGGCCATTCGATCGGACAGCAGTTCGATCGAGTGGGCTGTTCGATTGGTTTGAAAGTCCGTTCGAACATCCATTCGATCGGCCGGCTGGCTCGATCGGCTGGTTTCTTCAAGTGGATTGTTTCTTCCTTTGATGAGAAGGATGTGTTTGTGTATGATGGTTTGTACTACCTTTCAAGTTGGCCGATCGAACAGCTGTTCGATCGGTTAGCCCAACCGATCGGCTAGCACTTCATTGTTTTCAAATATGTCACTCGATCGGTTGGCATGTTCGATCGGGTGACATTCCAATGTTTCGAAAAGTCTAAGTGTTGAAGTGTAGTATCTCATGATTCGAGTAGTAATGATTACAATCGAGTAGCGTAGTCGATCGAACAGTACCTCGTCAATATTACACCTCATGAGTTTGTGGGACTAAGTGCTAGTCGATCGGTTAGCCTAGTCGATCGGCTGGCATAGTCGTTCGGTTGGGCTGTTCGATCGAACAGCCTAGCCGTTCGGCCAGCTTCTCGATTCGGTTAACCTTTCACTTAACACTTGGTTATTCCCGTTAATTGTTGATGTTTTAGAGATATTTTGACTACGAGTTGAACCACAAAACTGAAGTCCCCATTTAGCCTACTGACTCGAGCAGGAATCACCCAAACTCGGTCAGAGACGGTTTGGAACCCAAGTTTAACGTTTAACCCGAAATCGGTATATCTCTCGGTAGAACCCGAATCTTGAACCATGTGTTTGTTTAGATTGATTTGTAAATCGGTTCAAGCTTCGTTTTCACCGGTTTGAGTGTAAAAGAGTTGAAAGATAGATGAAAACCCATCTTCCAATCCTTTTCCACCGTGAAATGTTAAGATCTTTGGTAGATTTTAGGTTATTCATGTGGAAATCGGTTAGATCTAAGCTATTCATGGTGGAATGATGTCAAAACTTAGTGTTCTTGAAGAACACATGATGACATCACCCAAGAACACCTAGATCTTGGTGATTTCATGGATGAAATCCAAGTTTTGAAAGATAGAAAGATGGAGAATCGATTAATGAACAAAAACGTACAAAGATTAGAGCGAAATACTTACCGGTTTGAGAGAAATCTGGGATTTAGTGAGAAGAAGAGGCTGGTCGGTCAGAGCTTTTCCAAAAGTGGAAAGTTTGACAAGGACAGCCCTATTTATAGGCTTCCAAAAGAGGAAAGGGCCAGCTGATCGAACAGCATCCCTGATCGAGCAGCTGTCCGATCGAACAGCCTGTTCGATCGGCTAGCCTGTTCGATCAGGTTGCCCTGTTCGATCGGCTTGCCTGGTTTTGAGTGTTTCGCGACGATTTTTGATATTTCGACTTAGAACGATGATTTGAGAATGATAGAATTCCTAATCAAATTACTTTTAGTCTCAACTACTATATCTAACATACGAGCATCCTTACAACCATTTCGGGTTCGATTTCCATTGAGTTTGATTCACCTTTGAGTCTTGATTGATTTTGATTGATTCACCACACACTTTAACATAACATAAAAGTAAACATGCACAAGTAACACATAAGGCACACACACACGTATAAAAAGTACTAAAATCCCCACACTTGAGTTTGATGATGGATTTGACTAGCTTGATTATTGATTGACTAGCTTTATTGCATTGTTACTTCCTATCATTCACAGTCGGTCGTTGATTCACAGTTCGATTATCGGCCGATTAGTTTGATTATACAACACTTACTCCAAATAATATGAAAATCAAAATGAAACTAAAATGAAATTAATCTTTATTAATCTTTAATTCCAATAACAGTCAACTCTTGACTTTGACTTTTGGAAAACACGGGGTGTTACAGTCTCCCCTCCTTTAGGGAATTTCGTCCCGAAATTAGGCCGAGAACCGTACATCGCCGTATGATTTTACCAATTTGATGCTTCAGATCTATCTGAACAACTGCGGGTACTTGGCCTTCATGTCACTTTCGAGTTCCCAAGTGAACTCCGCGCCTCGCTTGCCTTCCCATCGTACTTTTACAATAGGAATGCGAGAGCGTCTGAGTTGCTTGGTCTGTCGGTCCATGATTTCGACAGGCTTTTCCACGAAGTGTAGCGTCTCATTGACCTGAAGATCGTCGAGTGGTATTATTGCGTCGTGGTCGGCTACGCATTTTCGAAGGTTCGAAATATGGAAAGTCGGGTGGACATTGCTGAGTTCCTCCGGTAATTCGAGTTTGTAGGCAACTTTACCGATCCTTTCCAGAATCTTAAAAGGTCCAACAAATCGAGGCGCAAGTTTCCCTCTTTTGCCGAATCGGACTACTCCCTTCCAAGGTGATACCTTTAGGAGCACGTAGTCGCCAACTGCAAATTCGCGGGGCCTGCGTCGTTTATCGGCGTACATCTTTTGTCTGTCCCGGGCCTTCACCAAATTTTCCCTTATCTGGTGGATCTTGTCAGTCGTTTCTTGCAGAATCTCGGGCCCAGTCAATTGTGAATGACCGACCTCGTGCCATACAATAGGCGAGCGACATCTCCTACCATACAAGGCTTCGAAAGGTGCCATTTCGATACTGGAGTGATAGCTATTATTGTACGAAAATTCGACCAATGGTAGGTGTTTGCTCCAACTACCACCAAAATCGATAACACACGCACGGAGCATGTCTTCAATAGTACGAATCGTTCTTTCAGTCTGCCCGTCGGTTTGCGGGTGGAATGCGGTACTCAAATTCAGCGTCGTACCAAGAGCTGCTTGAAAAGTTTCCCACAATCTCGATGTAAACCGAGCATCGCGATCAGAAATGATGTCTCGAGGCGTACCATGATTCTTAATGATCTCGTCGGTGTAGATTTGGGCTAGCTTGGCCACCTTGTAGTCTTCTCGTATTGGCAGAAAGTGGGCTGATTTGGTTAGACGGTCGACTATAACCCAAATACTGTCGTGACCTGATGGCGTGGTCGGAAGCTTAGTTATGAAATCCATAGCTATGCTCTCCCACTTCCATACGGGTATCGGCGGTTGTTCGAGTAAGCCTGAAGGTCTTTGGTGTTCAGCCTTGACTCTTGCACAAGTTAAACAGCTACCAACATATAGAGCAATATCCCTTTTCATCCCAGGCCACCAGTACTTGTAACGAAGGTCCTGGTACATTTTGTCCGCACCGGGATGAATGGAATATCGGGATTTGTGGGCTTCGTTCATGATGATCTTTCGCAAATCTGTCCTCCTCGGAACCCAGATTCGGTCCAGATAATAGAATATCCCGTTGGCTTTGCTCACGAGCTGAGTTCCATCGTGATAGATTCGTTCTTTCTTCAACGTACGCTCGTTAAAGCAAGCGTGTTGTGCTTCGCGGATGAGAGCTTCGAGGTTATACTGAGCCTGGATGTTTCGAACACCTATCACGTAATTCTTTCTGCTAAGGGCGTCTGCAACTACATTCGCCTTGCCTGGGTGATAACGGATCTCACAGTCGTAATCGTTGAGAAGTTCTACCCATCGGCGTTGACGCATATTGAGTTCTCTCTGGTTAAAGATATGTTGTAAGCTCTTGTGATCGGTGAAGATCGTACACTTTGTACCATACAGGTAGTGTCGCCAAATCTTTAAGGCAAAGACAACTGCGCCTAGCTCAAGGTCATGGGTCGTATAGTTCTTCTCGTGGATTTTGAGCTGTCGAGATGCGTAAGCTATAACCTTGTCTTGTTGCATGAGAACACAGCCAAGTCCAAGGTTTGAAGCATCACAATAGACAACGAAGTCATCGCTTCCGTCCGGCAGTGTAAGAACTGGTGCATGGCACAGCATGTGTTTGAGGGTTTGGAAAGCAGTCTCCTGCGCGGTTCCCCACACAAAAGGCCTGTCTTTATGAGTAAGGGAGGTAAGCGGTACAGCAATCTTTGAGAATCCTTCGATGAATCGCCGGTAGTAACCAGCTAATCCGAGAAAAGAGCGAACTTCTGACGGATTCCTTGGCGTAACCCATCCCTTGACTGCCTCAATCTTTGCAGGATCAACGTGTATACCCCGACTATTCACAATGTGACCCAGAAATTGAACCTCCTCCAACCAGAACTCACACTTGGAGAATTTGGCGTAGAGTTGGTTTCCCTGAAGCAACTCGAGAACCAATCGCAAATGCTGCGCATGTTCGGCCCTCGATCTGGAATAGATCAAGACATCGTCGATGAATACAATGACGAAACGGTCTAAGAACGGTTTACACACGCGATTCATCAGATCCATGAAGACCGCGGGTGCGTTGGTCAAACCAAAAGGCATGACAACAAATTCGTAGTGGCCGTATCGGGTTCGAAAAGCGGTTTTGGGTATGTCTTCCTCTTGAATCCGCAACTGATGATAGCCTGAACGTAGATCAATCTTGGAGAAGCACTGAGCACCTTGTAATTGGTCAAACAGGTCATCGATTCTTGGTAAGGGGTATCGGTTCTTGATGGTCAGCTTGTTCAATTCCCGGTAATCGATGCACATTCGGAACGACCCGTCCTTCTTTTTGACGAAAAGGACTGGTGCGCCCCATGGAGAAGTGCTCGGGCGAATGAAGCCTTTTTCAAGTAACTCTTGGAGTTGGTTTGAGAGTTCTCGCATCTCAGATGGAGCGAGTCGATACGGAGCTTTGGCCACTGGGTTGGCTCCTGGAATAAGGTCGATTCGAAAGTCGATATCACGACTTGGAGGTAATCCAGGAAGATCATCAGGGAACACCTGAGGAAATTCTCGGACAACGGGTACATCCTTGACTTCAACTTTCCTTTTCTTGTCCGTCTCTGCTACAACAATGTTGGCCAAAAAGGCTCGATATTCCTTGCGGAGATATTTGCGAGCTTGAAGACAGGACATGAGCTTGAGATCTTTGGCAGTAGTTTCACCATAAACATATAGAATATCACCACTAGCTAGCACAAAACGAATCATCTTATCGGAACACACAACTTCAGCACGGTTTTCACGAAGAAAGTCCATGCCTACTATGACATCGAAACTTCCGAGCTGCATTGGAATGAGATTAATCGGGAATATATGATTGTTGAGCTCGAGAGTACAATCACGGAGCACAGAATTGACAGCAATGGTTCTTCCGGTAGCGACTTCTACTTCGAAAGGTGACGGAAGATAAGAGCGCTTACGTCTAAGAAGCTTCTCAAATTCAAATGACACAAAGCAGTTATCGGCTCCAGTATCAAACAAACATGATGCATATATACCATTCACGAGGAACGTACCGTTGACCACGTTGTTATCAGCTTGAGCCTGGCGTGCGTTGATGTTGAAAGTTCTGGCGTGAGCGGCTTGTTGTTGAGGCTGCTGTTGTTGTTGCTGGGGTTGTTGGGCTTCTTGTTTCACCACTCTGTTCGGGCACCGGTTTGCGAAGTGGTTAGGATCACCACATGCAAAGCAGGTCCGAACATTGTTTGCCGGGGCCTGTGCAGCTTGAGGAGCTTGAGGAGCTTGAGGAGCAGGGAGTAGAGCCTGGTGGACAGCGGCTTGAGCTTGAGCTTGACGGGGACCATAGCGGCAATTCGCAGTGAAATGCCCGTAAACGTTGCAGTGGACACAGAAACGGCAGGCCACACCCACCGGGTGATGATAAGAACACGTAGCACAGAGTGGGTGGGGGCCGGTGTACGCACGCTTCGCTGGCGGCGCATTGATCACTGGTGCAGTGCGCTGTGGTTGTTGCTGTTGTGCTGGCACAGACTGAATGGGAGCAGCAGTGGTTGCGGCAGCGCAACTCTTGTTCTTCTTTCTCCTTTTTGAAGACTTGGAGGCTTGGGCAGTGGTGTTATCGGTTGATGCTGCGGTGACTTGATGCAGAGACTTGGTTTGTTTATCCCAGACACCAGCCTTCACCCGCTTGTCGTTAATCTCAGCGGCGAGTAGGTAGGTTTCCTCGATCGTTGCGGGCTTGGAGGCGTGAACAAAATCTGCGACACAATCCGGAAGAGCACGGATGTATTTCTTGATGGTCATGTCAGAAGTCTTGACCTGGTCGGGACATATGATACTCAATTGCTTGAAACGGGCGGTGAGACCAGCGTTGTCTCCCTCCTTTTGCTTGATACTCCAGAACTCATCCTCCAATTTTTGGCGTTCGTGGGGAGGACAGAACTCGTCCATCATGATCGCTTTCAATTCTTTCCACGTCAGCTCGTATGCAGCGTCGTTCCCGCGCTTGTTCCTTTCTGCGGTCCACCAGTCCAAAGCTCGTGACTGGAAGACACCGGTAGCATTGAGAGTACGGAGGTGATCTGGGCATCCGCTTTGACGAAGGGTGACTTCTACCGAGTCAAACCAATGAAACAGAGCCGTAGGGCCATCTTCACCGGTAAACTCTTTTGGCCCACATGCCTTGAATTGTTTGAAACTAAAAGTAGCTTTGTTGGAGTCTTTGGGCGTGAGGGTTCGGGATTCCTCAGATGACTTGCTCGCGTTCTCGAACACATCACTGACGGCTTTTGCCACAGACCTTGAGATGATCGCGGCGAGACGTCGATCTCTCTTTTCCTGACGGGTAAGAGGTTGGCGAGGCCTTGATGATGACGACATGGTCTGCAATAGACATCGCCATAGGGCTCAACACAACGAATTCGAATCTCACACGTCTTAGTTTACTAAAGCTTAGAATCACGTCGCATCTCACGTCACGTAACACATATAATCACATAAGCACATAATCATAGAGGCACATAAGCACAGAAGCAATTAGAGCACATAAGCAATTAAGCAAATAGAGCACTTAATTCCCTAAGCACGTACGAAATTTTTATCACAGAGGCTTTCAGAAAACAGAAACCTATAACCACAAGTCGAGTGTCGTTCGTTTTGCATATCGGATAGCATCACATTGTATCGTCTAACTTAGTCGTATAGCGTAGCATAGCACACTGGTTTCGTTTAGATCACATCAACAGGGATTCGAACCGAGATAGGATAGCAACAAAGGTCACGCAGATTGATAACAAATGGAGTAACCAACGAATCTTAGAACACGTAAACAGGTAAATCATATAAAATCAACAAAGCAACACTCAAAATCGGAAAATGGATTGTCTGCGGCTACTAGACTTTGACTAACCACGGCAATTTAACTATTCGCAGTTGACTTGTCGTCACTTTCGACTCTAGGGGACATGTTTCTGCCTCGATTCTTGGGCATTATGCATGCGCATTCTAGGCCATACTCGTGAGTTCAGGTCGTTGGAGTCCGTCAATTGCCTTGGCGAGATAAAATAAAGTCGGAATAACTGCCAAGGTTAGGGTTTCACCCCTAGCTCAGCAATTTCTTCCTTGTTTTAAGAAAATTTAGGGGAAAGTTTTCATCAAATTATGGGTTTCAGCCCTGATTTGGTATAATTTTCCCCCGTTTGTTGATAGAAAATTGCACAAAATAATTGGCAAAAATTTGTAATTTAGGCAGGAATTTGCGGTTTTTCCACTCCTAATCCCGTCCAAATTACAAAATTTGGCTCGGAGTTCGGATGTAATGATAGAATAGAAGGAAACAACATAAAATAAGCACATAAACTTGGTCTCTTGGTTCCTAACTATAGTCTAGGTCTCTAAGACAGCGATCCGGACTAGATCGTGTCTAACCTAATTCCCTATAGTTATGGCTCTGATACCAATCTGTCACACCCCAACCATTGGCGGAATCATCGGGGCGCGGCACTGAGCGAAACAGATTGTCCAGAAGTTTCCACAACAACTATCATACAATTCAGTTATATAACACGTCCCATACCGTGTCCCAAACAATAACAAGTTATCATAGAAATCAACTAAACAATATGGGAACTGTTCCGACAACTCGGATTCTCAATTATTACAGACCGAATTAAAATATTGTTTTAAGACTTCTAGACGGCTAACTATAGATCTCACTGACTACAGGTGCCAGTACAAGATCTACAGATAATTATGGCCCTGGAGCAGGTATATGGACACTGTCCTAAGGTCACTGGCTCCTAGAAGCTTATTATTGCCTCGCTTCCCTAGCACGCTAGTAGCTTAAACACCTGTCACATACGTTAAAATAAAAGTCAATACATATAATGTAAAGGTGAGTACACAAGTTTGATATAGCATATAAAGTTCGAAAGTTTACGCATAACCAAGCACGTACACAAGGGCAAACGATGCATGTAAATTATCAACATGGGACCATCGATACCAATGACTTCGGGTTGACTGTCCGAGACAGTTCGCGATACATGATTACCACCGTAATCCATGCAAGTAATTGTCCTTAGCAACCCCCGTGTGAACGGGTGCTGAGTCCAAACTATAGTACTACGTTGCTAAAGCAGGCAGATAGCACTCCACGTGTAAACATAATAAACAGCAATCATTTAGACAAGTAATACATGCAAGTAGGTTAGCGTTCAAATAGTTTGTGTTGTTTGTGATTTTGATAGATTACGTATGTAACACCCAAAAGTGCTGAAAGCAAAAAGGGATCGAGTATACTCACAGTGGTTGATTGTGGATTGAAGGGAGCACTGAGAATAGGTTAGCCTGAATAGTTTGATAACACAACGATGAGTAACGCGGAAAGGTAAACAACGTACTTGGATCGAGTAGGTCATTCGATCGGACAGCAGTTCGATCGAGTGGGCTGTTCGATTGGTTTGAAAGTCCGTTCGAACATCCATTCGATCGGCCGGCTGGCTCGATCGGCTGGTTTCTTCAAGTGGATTGTTTCTTCCTTTGATGAGAAGGATGTGTTTGTGTATGATGGTTTGTACTACCTTTCAAGTTGGCCGATCGAACAGCTGTTCGATCGGTTAGCCCAACCGATCGGCTAGCACTTCATTGTTTTCAAATATGTCACTCGATCGGTTGGCATGTTCGATCGGGTGACATTCCAATGTTTCGAAAAGTCTAAGTGTTGAAGTGTAGTATCTCATGATTCGAGTAGTAATGATTACAATCGAGTAGCGTAGTCGATCGAACAGTACCTCGTCAATATTACACCTCATGAGTTTGTGGGACTAAGTGCTAGTCGATCGGTTAGCCTAGTCGATCGGCTGGCATAGTCGTTCGGTTGGGCTGTTCGATCGAACAGCCTAGCCGTTCGGCCAGCTTCTCGATTCGGTTAACCTTTCACTTAACACTTGGTTATTCCCGTTAATTGTTGATGTTTTAGAGATATTTTGACTACGAGTTGAACCACAAAACTGAAGTCCCCATTTAGCCTACTGACTCGAGCAGGAATCACCCAAACTCGGTCAGAGACGGTTTGGAACCCAAGTTTAACGTTTAACCCGAAATCGGTATATCTCTCGGTAGAACCCGAATCTTGAACCATGTGTTTGTTTAGATTGATTTGTAAATCGGTTCAAGCTTCGTTTTCACCGGTTTGAGTGTAAAAGAGTTGAAAGATAGATGAAAACCCATCTTCCAATCCTTTTCCACCGTGAAATGTTAAGATCTTTGGTAGATTTTAGGTTATTCATGTGGAAATCGGTTAGATCTAAGCTATTCATGGTGGAATGATGTCAAAACTTAGTGTTCTTGAAGAACACATGATGACATCACCCAAGAACACCTAGATCTTGGTGATTTCATGGATGAAATCCAAGTTTTGAAAGATAGAAAGATGGAGAATCGATTAATGAACAAAAACGTACAAAGATTAGAGCGAAATACTTACCGGTTTGAGAGAAATCTGGGATTTAGTGAGAAGAAGAGGCTGGTCGGTCAGAGCTTTTCCAAAAGTGGAAAGTTTGACAAGGACAGCCCTATTTATAGGCTTCCAAAAGAGGAAAGGGCCAGCTGATCGAACAGCATCCCTGATCGAGCAGCTGTCCGATCGAACAGCCTGTTCGATCGGCTAGCCTGTTCGATCAGGTTGCCCTGTTCGATCGGCTTGCCTGGTTTTGAGTGTTTCGCGACGATTTTTGATATTTCGACTTAGAACGATGATTTGAGAATGATAGAATTCCTAATCAAATTACTTTTAGTCTCAACTACTATATCTAACATACGAGCATCCTTACAACCATTTCGGGTTCGATTTCCATTGAGTTTGATTCACCTTTGAGTCTTGATTGATTTTGATTGATTCACCACACACTTTAACATAACATAAAAGTAAACATGCACAAGTAACACATAAGGCACACACACACGTATAAAAAGTACTAAAATCCCCACACTTGAGTTTGATGATGGATTTGACTAGCTTGATTATTGATTGACTAGCTTTATTGCATTGTTACTTCCTATCATTCACAGTCGGTCGTTGATTCACAGTTCGATTATCGGCCGATTAGTTTGATTGTACAACACTTACTCCAAATAATATGAAAATCAAAATGAAACTAAAATGAAATTAATCTTTATTAATCTTTAATTCCAATAACAGTCAACTCTTGACTTTGACTTTTGGAAAACACGGGGTGTTACATTAGTATAGCCCTTTCAGCAAAATAATTTTTATCTTTATATAGTTAAAGAAGTGAAAGGTATACAAAGTCGATCAAATCTAACATAGGATCCACAGAGCACTTAATCAAAAGATCTTCGGGAATATCTATAACCACCTCACAATCATCACTGTCACCAATCTTTCCCTCGCCCAACTAAAGTAGCCAGTTTGCAAAAGCTTTAGTCTGTTCGGTTTCAGATGTGTTGTTTCTTACAGTTAACCTCATGTTTTTCGTTAACGTAAGCACCTTGCATGTACTCCAAATATAGGACGAAGTGATTGAAGCATTAACAATTTCTCGTCTACTGTCACATCCTGACTTTTGTTGAAGCGTGTACGTGTGACTTGATCAATATCATTGCATTCAATTATAATAAACAGCTATATGACTAAAATATGATGTTCATTCATTCGTAAGTTTTGAAAATATTACAAACACAAGTTGCTAAGTTTCGACCAACAAACTTCATGTTAAGCTTACAAACCATTCAAAAAGGATTAAGTTCCACACATGGACTTTTTAACAAAAGACTAATAACCCAAGGTTTTGCTTCATATATCTTATCTAGGATAAGATATACAAATCAAACCCTTCCAAAATAGGATGACATCAAATCTTGAATTTTACAACTTGAAAACAACATCAGCGCCAAAGATCCATCTTGTTTCCTGAAATACATCTTGTGACTTCCCCCGGATGATCGATTGCTACATTTTGCACAATTACTTTGTTTCTGATTCTTATGAACTACTAGCTTTAACCACTTATGTTGATCTTTGTGAAACGTTTATTATATTTGAATTGTTTGTCATTTATCAAGCGTATTGGTGATTTTCTTGCATCATTAGCGGGTTGGTAAATTGGTGGGTAATTAGTATAATCAAACGGATTGTTAGGATGTTATAGTTTATTTAACAACTGTCTCTAATAATTAATCAAAGTCAATAATTCCAAGGCCATGTCTATGTGGTGTTTTGAATCACTAAACGGGGTTACATGGGTTACATTATGTTTCCTGTTTACAACAAATTTTGGGAGTCTTGTTACAAATTTGTTATAGTGGTTAACAGGAGATAAGTTACGTGTGATGTAAACAGAAATCTTCTTACTTTCCAATAGATAAACGATAAAGACGAACTGATGAAATTATCTACATGTAATGGATTGCATCAAACAGCTGACATATTCAAAGGGTCAAAGTCAACATAACTCACATATGTTATTTCTCTTCAAAAAGACAAGATGCATGTCTAAAATTACTTATACGCATGGAACAATTGTATATCAAGTGTTTCTAGTATCTGAAGAAAGAAGCCCCATTTGTTTAGTGAGCTGCTGCATTTGAGACCTCGAACACTCGGTTTCTGACGACTTCATTTCACTTCCCATTATGACGTCATCATCCACCGGCCCAGAGTCCATTTCATCGTTTGTGTTAGCCTCCGGACTCTGCTCAAGAAACTGCTCCCACGACGGGTCGTATGCGGTCAGATACTTCTCCATTTCCGTCAGCAAATTACTATCCCATTCTACATCCGCATCAGGAGAAAAACTCCCGATTTCCAACGCTAGCTTTTCATCAACCATATTCGGGTCAAGGGGGGGCGGATTCTGTACTTCGGGGTGTATGTAACTGTCAACGCTAGCATCCGACACCAATTCTTGCAACTGTGAGAGCTCAGGCACATCGGGAAAATCCTGACCGTCAACTATATCTGTTACTGCTGATGCAGTCACTTCAGAATTTGCTTCTAGAGGTGCAGAAAGTACACCTGTCACTGCCGGTAAATAAGATTGACCAGAAGCTGGTGGTGCGACCTCTTGAAGAGTAACTCCCGAGCTAAAACTATTCAAACGGGATGAAGAATTATCTAATTTCATGAGTTGTTTAAGCATTGCTTGAGCCGCATCATTCATCGCGGGTTGGTACCTAACAATCCGCCCATTAGACGAATGTTCGTTTGAATTTGAAACGACTCCGTCTTCTTTATACCTTCGTTTTTTATTCCCTTCGGTTATTAAACGGGTGCTCTCGTTTTGCTGTTGTACAAACTGAGCCAAAAACCCGGGGCTGTTGACCGCTTTTGCTAAAAACGACATCATTTGTTGTTGTCGTTGTTCCATCCCCTGAAGACGTTGCACCATAGACTGCATTTGATTATCGGTGCTTTGTTGTTGCTGTCGTAGCCTGACGAGCTCTTGCATTAGAATGTTTTTGTCTCTTTTTAGTCTCTCTACTTCTTCCTCTAGACCGAATTTTCCGACTTCGACACATGCACCCACTGAGGACGTCTGTTGATGAGGTTGTTGAGCTGGTTGGGTGTGTCCCGAAGTTGATTTTCGGCGAACGATATTTTTAAGCAAGTGTTTTTGACCTCTTAAAAATCCCTCGTTTGCGAATTCCCAACGATCTGGGTCAACTTTTCTAAATCCCTGTTTATCAACAACTCAACAAAAAAAAATGGAGGACCAAATTAGCACCTGTATTTATCCTGACGTCAGAAATAAAAGGGAAAAAAGTTATATAATATCATAGCTACTCAGAAAGACAAAAAAAAACAGAAGCGTGATCTGAACTCAATGCAACTAAGCCTAAGGCTATACTCTCAATCAGATTGCTTCCTTAACATGTCCAAAAAATATATTATGAAAAGGAATTAACTTATATGCTAATGATACGAGTATACTTAGGTCAGGTCGCCTCGTTTAAGTACCCCCTTTTCATAGTTGTCACCTGTGTTGCAAACAAAAAATATATTATGAAAAGGAATTAACTTATATTTCATACCAGCCTACGCAATGACTCAAATAATCACCATAAGTTGTCACTATATCCACCTCGTGTTTGAAATCAGGGTCTGCTGATTTTTTCCCAAATATGATTAACTACTACTTATCTCATAATCTTCTCTGCCAAACTTGTTCACGTTCTCCTGTTACAAACACAGGTCTGCAGCAAGTGACTGGTGTACTTCTTCTATACATAAAAATCCCATTTAAGGAAGAGTGTGAGAGCCTAACAAAATTATCTGTAAGATCTGGTTGTAGTGTTATAGAGGATCATCATCTCCTCCATCCCAAGAGCAATAAATGAAAAAAAGAGATAAAATCACATCTCGACATCTGTAGTGCTACAGAGCTGCTAAATGAATTACTCGATTGCTTCTTAACGATGTGATTCCAACTATAGATAAGGTTATGTAAAAGGATGGAATATAATGCAGAAATTGCAAACTATGGTGTGACGAGAAAAGACAGGGAAAGCCCTGTTCTACCGCAGATTAACAATCTCGGTTATTTTGCAATCCACATGTAAAGCAGCCGATAAGATCTACCAAAAAGCCACCATGGATACCAGATAAGCAGCAGTAAGACTCAAAAACATAATCTGCCAACAAGAAACACCAATTTGAATAAAGAACTGCGCTATCTTTCCTAGAACCTCATCGTTAAGAAGAGACAGTTCTCAGGCCATTCGCCAGGGGGATTCTGAAATTGCGGAGGCTTGGTTCGACCAAGCCGCTGAGTATTGGAAACAGGCTATAGCACTTACTCCTGGTTAGACTAAGTGTAATGGGCGTGAGCCCCTTGGCGCCCCACTCCACCTCATCGATTAACGCCCGTGAAACCATTTCCCATTTACACGTGAAGGGCGCGCGCCCCCTAACGCCTAAAGCCACTTTCTCATTTCCCATTTAACTGTCTTATCCAATCAAAAAATTACACCTCACTGCCAAAATGGGCAACTTTTTCACTTTTTATTTAAACCGCTACACGACGTCATAGTATAACATGTGTTTGCCTAACTATAGTGAAAATAAACTCCTTGACCTAAAACTCAAACTCTAAACTTAGTGATCATCAAAATACTTAACATATCACAAACTAAAAAACATTAGAAACACATAAAATCAATCACATACAAAACAATCAATCAACACAAGCTAAACATTCAAACAGGAAAGAGCAACATACATAGGTGTTGAGCTGGCGAACAAAGCTGGAGAAATTATTATGCTTAAAGTATTTCGGCAACAGATCTCTAGCAAACTCCGGTGGATCCCAAACAACGAAGCTGTTATTGGAAGAGGTCCAGGAAACAACTTTATCGGTAGCAGGATCATCCACCATATCGTAAGTTTTCACCAAGAACGGTGGCGGAGCATTGACGGTTGAAATCGGAAGCGGCGCAGGCGGTGGAACGGCGGCACCACCGCCACCGTCTGCGGTGGCATTAGTTTGACTGCGAGCTTCCATGGCGATGGCGATGGCGATGGAGGTTGTGGTGGATTTAGGGTGTCATGAATGGAGTTTATAAACCCTAGAAATGGAATGATGAAATGAAAGTTAAGTGGAAGTATGGAGAAAACTTTGGAAGAAGAAAATGGTGAATAGATGATGAAAGAGGGAGGCAGAGAGTTGGATTTTTTATTAATATCTTTTTGGTATAAATAGTAAATAAATGATGTTCATGCTTGAAATTGTGGCACCTAAGGAAATTAGCTGAATTTCATGAATGATAACATGTAAATAAATATAGAATAAACTGTCATTTTGGTCACTGTGGTTTGGTCAATTTTGGCATTTTAGTCCAAAACTCAAACTTTTTGCATCCGGGTCTTTGTGGTTTCAGTTTTATTGCCATTTTGGTCCAAAAATGAAATCAGGTCATATTTGTCTTATAAAATCTTGTTATTTTGTCATTTTCCGCAGGGGCAAAATGATCATTTCTTTTTTATAAATAAATACCATATTTTATAAGGCAAATATGACCTGATTTGCCTCTGAGAAAAATGACAAAATTGCAGGATTTTATAAGACAAGTATGACCTGATTTCATTTTTTGACCAAAATGGCAATAAAACTAAAACCACAGGGACCCAGATGCAAAAGGTTTGAGTTTTGAACTAAATTGGCAAAAGTAACCAAACTTCAGGGACCAAAATGACGGTTTACTCATAAATATATTAAAATCTTTCATCAATAAATGTGTGTAAGTTGTTGGTAAATGGTAAATCATATAACAATAAATTTGATTTTTCAAGCAAATTTAATGATAAGTAAAGCAAAGTAGATAAGTTGCAATATATCAAGACTTTCTATTTGGGCCGGACCTATAGCACAAGTAACCTAAGCTTCGGGTTAAGGCCTTCACTTAAAAGAAAATTAATATGCTAACTATAAAAATAGTGCAAACTTATGGTTTCAACTTATACAAGCAAACCACTTTATGTTATAGACTTATAGTTATGTTAGATTTTTACTTAGTTCCAAACACAGATGAGAGAGTATCATTTATAATAATCAAAGAAGGAAAAAAAAAGCTTTAAAATTTCATTTCGCCTTGGGCCTACAAAAAGATTGGAACGGCCTAGATGTCTATCATGTTAGAGACGTCTTAAGACGCCTTTAGCTGCCATGTTATCTACCACATTATATTCTTACAAATCCTTAGAAACTCTTTAGTTCATCGTCAACCTTACAATTATCTTTAGCATGCTTAATTTTCATCTCCTCACCTATTCACTACACACAAAATTTAAATAAAACTTTTCTTTTACTTTGAGTCCACCCCATCTAGAAAAACAACGCCCTTGTGATTGCTAGATGCATCTAACGACAAAATTTCACAATAGTAAGGACTAGCAAGGGGCTCCAAAGACATACCTCAAGAGACACATTGGAGGTGAGTGGTTGAGATAATAAAAACCTACTTCTCATATAACTATTGAAATGAAACATATGTATTTTATATAAAATTGGAAATTGAAAGAAAATGAAGTTAATTTTTTTAAAAATTTATATGATGTTTGGTTTGTAAATTTATTAGTGGTGTTTGGCTAGATGAATATATGAATATCCACTTACTAAATGGTCATAAAAAAATAAAACTAAACAAAAATAAATGATATAACTCTGTCGCGTTATGATACAACTTACAACTACTGGTGGCAGATCTAGAAGACAAATTGAGAGGTATCCTAAAAAGTTTTTATGGACCTAGAGGTATCTTAGTGTAACACCCGTAAATTTCCGTCCAATTGTGAGGCAACACGTGTCCCGAATTTCCAACTAAGGGAAAGGGAATTTATCGTTCCACTATGTGACGATACATATTTAATCCTTCGATTATTCCCAACTATGTGGAAGGAGGAAGAATTTATATATACGTTCATTGAAACGTGTTTTATATATCCCGACTGATCCCGATTCTAGGAAGAAGAGAAACTTTTATTGTGCGTTAACTAAAATGCGTCCCGGATCTCCGACTAATGTCAACTACGAGAAAGGAGGGGGACTAAAAGTGCAAAAGGGCCAAAGATGTAAAGTCCAAGGGCTTAAAGTGTAAAAATCTCAAAATTTGTTTTTGGAGGTCCCTTATGGACCATAAGGCTTAGCCCTTACGATCCACAAGGGGTTTAAGTCAAATTTGTGCGTTGAAGGTCCTTACGGATCGTAAGCGGTCAACCCTTACAGTCCGTAAGGGGTGGCTCTGGAAGCCCCCCAACTGAGTTCATACTCGTCTTGGATCACTAGTAATTGTTCCATTTCAGTCAATTTTATTTTATAGGCTAGTTATTATCCGAAAGTCAAACAATTTGACTTTCGGTTATGGCCATTATGGTCAAGCCAAAGTTCGATCCGAACGTGGCTACGTGATCATAATAATGAAGGTTATAATCCCATGGGATCATACCTTCTAAAGATCACGTTAAGTAGGCGAAATGGCGAGTCAATTTTTTATTAAATAAACGGTCAAAAACGTAAACTTTGCAAATTACGCTAATCAAGTTTTTACTATTAAAACTTGAAGTTTTGGCATTATATCAGTTTATAAAACATGTTAGGACATGTCTATGCATGTCCAACTCGTCATTTCTTGTTTAGAGCTTAATTCTATATCGAAAGTCAAGTAGTTTGACTTTTGCTTTGACTTTCGATTCTGACCCGTTTGGTCAATGTTTAGGCCTGTTTTAAATTAGTTATAGGACCATAATATTATTGAGTATAACTCAATGAAGTTATACTACATGGTCAGTCCGTTTGATGAGTTTTATGACAATTCGCAAATATATTATTAAATGACCACAATGCCCCTATGTGGTCACTAAATGAATGATTATAAATTAAAACGGGCTTATGATCTGACTTTAAGTCAGTAGATATTTCATCTAAAAATGTGTTTTGATACTAAGACTTGTCATAAGCCCATCCGACCTTAAAAACTCGTCTTTATGCGCATAACTAGTTATGCGAACCTAGTTTGCATAAACTAGGCGTAACGGGTCTAGGTATTTCAAAACCTCTCCAAATCAGAATGTTTGGTTAAATAACCTTTATCCAATGAGTCATTGCACTCGGATAGGTATGAACCACATTCTATTCGATATACACTTAATCTAGCGAACCTATTCTTAAGTAACGGGTCATATCCAAAGGGACTAACCTTTGACCCGTATACACTCTAACAGATAATAAATTTGTCCATTCCAGACTATAGTACCTCCCAGATAATCGGACTTGGGTCATTAATACTTAGATTTGCGGCTTTTTGCTAAATTATAATCATATTGATTGGAAGCTAGCAAAAGGTAAATACTCTTAACTTATTTTAGTTTTTAAACTTGGGATGTCGATTACGCCACTTGGAGCGGGTATTACATAAAGGGGTCGTCTATGTTGCGCATAAATGTAAGAATCCGGTTTATTCCGTTTTACTTGATAACTGAAACGATTGGGGGTTAATGGTATCGTGTCCGGACGTCCCAACTCATATACTGATATGTCCATACGGAATAACGTGCAAGGGTAGGTATACCGACTATAAGACACGTTTTATTCAACTTTTGTGAGTACCTTAATCATATTAAATAACTGCCTCTGATCTCTGGTTCCTGATTGTAAGGTAAGTATGTAAATCTGGTAACAAGAATAAATCTCAGTAAATATTTAAAATATCACCTACGGGTTTTCTCTATGTATAAAACTCTTTTTGGAAAACTGTTTTCAAAACGAGTCGGTTAATTGTATTTACCAGCTTAAGCTGACGTATTTTCAAAAGATTGAACCGCAGGCACCGAACCTTATTATAGGCTGGGAATCCGGGTCGACTAGAATGAAGTCTAAGGAATTTGCAACTCCTGAAGCTTAAGGCCTATGATGTCTAAAGCTCTGTTTATTAGATCCCGCCTGTGGGCTTGTACTGAACGCTTGTAATACGTTTGTATATATTCAAGCTTTATTGAATTTAATAATTTTACTCCAATACTTCTGTTGCATATTATTATATTGTGATAACTGTTATCCTACCGTCACGATTATACCCATCCAGGCCCACCGGGAATCGGGGTGTGACAGGTTGGTATCAGAGCTACAATTTGAGTGAGTTAGACACTAGCTTTTTGTGTCTAATCCCAAATATCACAAATGCAGATTCCTTAAGAAACTCCGAGTCTAGGCCCGAACATAAGACTACTCTTAATTATATATAGTAGTTATTGATTTTATGCTGCCAAGATGTCGCGGACAAGATGAAGAATCTATGATGGGTCACGGACTCGATAACCTCTACCACTGAGTAGCTTGAAGTTCCATATGGCAAACTACACTGTTTTGGAGATGATAACTCCATTATGAGGATGCTAAACCTCGTCACCAGATGTTATATCTTCTGATATTCCTGTGATAACCTAATATCATTTATCTGAAGTCTATCATATTCGATAGACGTTCCGGTGATATCTCACCCGCTGATTAAAGCGGGAACAACTATGGAAAGTTGCATCATGGCGAGGATATTTGTGCACTTTTGCACAAAATTCTATTCTTTAATTCAATATTCTCTCATTCTGGAGAATAAGCAAAAAAAGAAATCACTTTTTCTGGTTCTTGCTTAAAAGCATATAATCTCGAGTCTTGGAACTTGATTATTCAAACCCATCTTGGTATATTATATTATATAAATCCGGCAAATCTTGCCAGTAAGTTCTCCATCTGGAGTACGACACTGATTTTATTTCATTGATCTTTAACAACTATGAATGCTAAAATTAGTATAATAGAGGGGCCATATGATGATTGGCAGTATCTTAGTGTGTCCCATAGATTGCTTTCATGCCTGACCAGTATGAAGGTTTAATGCATGGAACCACTAAGATCTCCCAATGGTCATATTGTACTGATATCAGCTAATAGTAAGCATCTAATATATTTTGGCGATATTACTGCCATAAGAAAAATCATTGATTTTATGGAGCCCATTTTATTATTTTCCTTCAAATGATATGAAGGTCACATTTATTGCTCCTACCTTATCAAACAGATCTTTTAATTGCTCAATAGACGAAGGCTAAAAGCACATATTCGCACCAATGAGTGGTTGAGAAAGTGTAAACTTTCGTCCAACTATGAGACGTCATGTCCCAAATATCCAACTGAGGAGACGGACCTATATTTAAACGTCAACCGAGACATATCCCAAATCTCCAATTAAGGAGAGGGGCCTATATTTAAACGTCGACTGAGACGTATCCCAAATTTCCAACTGAGGAGAGGGATCTATATTTAAACGTCGAATGAGACGTATCCCAAATCTCCAACTGAGGTGAGGGACCTATATTTAAACGTCGACTGAGACGTATCCAAATCTCCAACTGAGGAGAGTGACTATTATTTAAACGTCGACTGAGACGTATCCCAAATCTCCAACTAAGAAGAGGGACTATTATTTAAACGTCGACTGAGACGTATCCCAAATCTCCAACTGAGGAGAGGGACTTATATTTAAACGTCGACTGAGACGTGTCCTGAAATCTCCAACTAATCCCAACTGTGTGGAAGGAGAAGGATTAAAAATGCCAAGTCTATAGGGTAAGACAAATTGGTCAGAAGCCCGTGATCAATCAAGCAAATATTTTCCTTTTAAATTTATTCGGTCTACTAGTTCTTACGTAATTAAGACTAGTAAATAGACCATGATAAAGGACTCTGTCCTAAGCGTATATTCCCACCAATGTTAGTGGTTGAAAAGGTGATAGTAGTGGAAAACTAATTTCCTCCCACCAACGTAATCTTAATAATCTATAAGTGATTCTCGTCCAACTATGTGATGGAACTTATATCAAATTTCCAACTAATTCCCGACTATGAGGAAATGAGATAAAATTTTCATTCAACTATGTGATGTTAATTATCCCAAATCTCCGACTGAAGAGAGTGATCAATATTTAAACGTCAACTAAGACGTATCCCAAATCTCCAACCGAGGAGAGGGAACTATATTTAAACGTCAACGGCGACGTATCCCAAATCTCCAACTGAGGAGAGGGATCTATATTTAAATGTCAACTGAGACGTGTCCCAAATCTCCAACTGAAGAGAGGGACTTATATTTAAACGTCAACTGAGATGTATCCCAAATCTCCAACTGAGGAGAGGGATCTATATTTAAACGCCAACTGAGACGTATCCCAAATCTTCAACTGAGGAGAGGGATCTGTATTTAAACGTCAACTGAGACGTATCCCAAATCTCCAACTGAGGAGAAGGATCTTGAAGAAACACGGAACTAATTATGGGACTAATCAGTTGGGTTTATGTCTCTGCCATAGAGGTTAATCTTCTAATGACTTTCTGAGCTTCGTCCTGATCGTCTAATCCTGTAAAACAGAACACCGTTACTCGTTAAGAGGGGAATATGGGGGTTTCCCTCTTAACCGGGCTCCGGCGTGAGAATAAGCGACTGCTTTGGGGAAGATAATTAAGTATTAAGAGTGAGAGTAGAGGGAGTGGAATCCTTTTACCTATGAAGGAAGTGCTCTATTTATAGCCGGAGTGGTGTAGAGGATGTGGGCTGATTGCCCTTGGGCCGTAAGACGACAACAGGGTGGATATGCCTTTTGTCTCACTGGTGTCGACCGTTAGTGTCTTCTAGACGTTTCTCGGTGTTGGTGCACCATGAGTGGAGCCATGTGTCGCTGTTGTCGGTCTCTGTCATCAGCCAGTTAGTGGAGATCGTGGGGCAGGTGTCTCTGCCCCATGATTGGTGCCATGTAGGCGTCCTTGAGTACTTTGTGTCTCCTGCATCTCAGGTGATCGTGGAGCACGATTGAGCAGAGCCCAGAGGATATGGATTGGCTCTTTTCATCTGGCACTTGTACCCTTTGTACTCTAAGATGTCTTTGCGCCGCATCTCTGCGCGACCCTTGTTGCACATGGGGTTAGCCTGCGCGAGGTATAGGTGATTGTAGGCTTGACTTCAAGATGCTAAGTGTTGAAGTCGGTTTCTTTCCCTTGCTTGGATCTCACGAGAAGTAATTGATTAAGGAGTATGGCCCTGCGCGCAACCCGGAGGGAGATTTGCGCAGCTTTTTGGGACCATACCCCTTCAAGTCCCCCCAGTCCAGTGCTGCACCATGCGCAAAGTAAATGGTTGGAGCTCTGGACTTAGGAAAAAGAAGTGCTCTGATGTCGCTTGCTTGATCTTGGTTAATGGCGCGACAACCGGGTTTGTTCCTTTGATGCACTGCCCTTGGTTTTTGAAGCGCGCAAGGTGTTTGACAAATTGTTGATGATGCGCGGCCTCGGTATCTTCTGCATGAAGTTTGTAATAATTGTAGGCGGGAAAATCCTCGAAATTTGAATTCTGACGAGTTGGTGCAAATGTCGTTGATGGTGACGTTTGAGTTGATCGCTGACACGGTTGTCATCAAGTTGTCTCTGACGGTTCGGCTTTCCGTCAGGCGAGTGAGGACGACGCGCGCGTGGTAACCGTCACTCCGATGATCCCGCCTTACGTGGCGTTTTGTGATTGGTCACGCGCGCAGCGATCTCGGCACGTTTACCTATCGCATTAAATGCGATTGGTATATATAGTTGAAGAGATTCAAGAGGGGAGCACTCTTTCCTTCAACTGCTTCCCTTTTTCTCTCATTTTTCTTTTTGGATCTTCAAATCTTCAAGTTACCATCAGCAGATCCTTGAAGAACTCTTCATCTCTTCAAAACTTTCTGAAGTTCCAAAGTTTGAAATCGTTATCCATGGCTGAAGAACATCATGAAGACCATCCTGGTGAAAAAGGCCCTGTTCCCGTTCTCCGGTGGGACCTAGGGTTGTTTGAGCAGATCGTACGGAGTTTCCGGTTTCCACCGGAATGGGATGCTAGATACCCTAGTTAGAACCAGACGGCTGCCGATGCGCCGCCGGGTTACATTACTTTGTTTGAAGATTTCTTCCACCAGGGCAATTTCCGGTTGCCGGCGACAAACTTTATGGCTCATATTTTGCAGTTTTATGGATTTCACATTTCCCGGATGAGCCCTCCTGGGATGGTTAGGGTTCGACACTTCGAGTTCCTGTGTCGAGCCCATGGTGTTGAACCTACTGTGGAGAGGTTCCGTGCTTTTTATCAGCTCATCAGGAATATGGGCTTCTTCTCCTTTGCTAGTCGGGGAGCTGCGAAGAAGATACTGCTGAATCATCCTAAGAGTTTCCATGATTGGAAACCAAAATTTTTCTATATTCGCGAGGAGGTGATCCCGATCGCCATGACCTTCTGCGCCTGGTCTGAGCCGATACTGAAAGAAGATCTGCCGATTTCGAAGCATGAGAATCGGTATCAACAGCTTACTCCCACTCCAAACCGAGTGTTTGGGGAAAATGTTCTGGTAGCGGCGGGCATGAGTGATCAATGGGCGCCGGATAGCAAGGATGTTCCGATTTTGAAGCTTGATGACCAAGGTTAGTCACTTTATCCCTTTGATTTTAGCTTCTTCGTGGCCTGTTTTTAATCCTGTACCTGCGCGTGCAGAAGTGCAATTGTACCAGGCTGCCTTCGCAACTTTTGGAGGTGTTATAGGCTTGCGCCCACTTAGAGCGGGGGAGCAATATTGGTACGACCAGATCAAGGGTTACTTCATGTACCCAGTTGCTGACACTTTCGCTGATCCACCCACCTCTACTGAAGGTGCGCATATTCCTAGACCTCGTCCTCTGCGCGCTTTGACTTTTGCTGGGAAAGAGATTGTTTATCTCTCCAGCGAGGAGTCTGTCGGATCCTCCAACGGTGAGTTAAGTCCTTGGTCTACCATCTTTGCAGGTGTGCTACGGGACTTGGGTATTGACCGGAGGAGAAGAAAAAGAAACCGAAGAAGAAGAAGGTTATCAACTTGGATGCTGATGTTACCAGCAAGAAGGGCGGTAGTAGCCGCACAACCTCTGGAGTTGCTGATAAAGGTACCTTCCGCCTTCGACAAAGTAGCTTAGAGGGTTATGTTATTATAAGTGACTCACTTGAGGGTTTGTCGCGCATAGGCGAGTAGAAAGCTGGAGCTGCAGGTTCGAAGAGCTCTGGGAGCGCGGGTTCTCGCAACCCGGATGCTGGGGCCACCCCGTCTTCTGCTGCGCATGAAGAAGGGGATGAAGAAGAAGAGGTGGAGGAAGAGCCTGTGGTGAAGCTGATAAGGAAGAGGAGCAGGGAGGCTGCGCTTGGGGCCTCCGTGTTGTCGAAGCCTGGTGGTGCTCCTTTGATTGGAAAGAGGAGCAACTTGCGCTCTCTTTACAAATTCTCTCCTGGTTAGTATTTTGCTTTCTTGCACTCTTTTTGTTCTCCTTTCTAACATTCTACCTCTGTAGAGGCTGAAAAGAAGACCCCTGAGAAGAAGGGTGTCACTATCACAGAGCCCTCAGAGCCGACGCTGAAAAGGCCCAGGGTTACCAAGGTTACCATCAAACCTTTCACGGCTCCTCAATCTGAGAAGGAGAAACAGAAGGCTGCTGAGAAGCCTGTTAAGGAAAAAGAGGTTGAGAGAAAGAAGGCTGCTGAGAAGCCTCCTACTGGGCCCAAGGAGCCTGAGATTGCCGCCACCATCCCTGTTGAGAAGGCGCAGGGTACGGGGCCAACTCGTATTACTGGGCTTGACCAGCCCATCCTTGAGAAGGGGAAAGGCCTGGAGGTGGAAAAACCTGTTGAGCCCTCGCCGACCGACGCCCCCGTTCAAACTGCGTAGGTAACTTCTGCTGGGGAAACTGGTCCAGCGACTAAGGAACAGACTGCTGCTGCTGGTGGTGCAAGCGCTGGTTTTGCTGCTGGCCAAGTTGGCGCGGGAAAGCAAGGTGCAATGCCTCACTCTCCTATAGGTCCTATGGATACTTTAGGAGATGTTTATTACAAGTCTTATACTGAGGAGAGTCGGGGAGACGCGCTGCACCAACCGCCATGGGGTTTGAAACAGAAGGATACTTTCCTGGAGTTCGCGCCCTGCCGTGATTGGCTTCTTAATTCCATTCCTCCTGGTGAGGTTAACCGTCAAAGGGAGCGAACCCACAGCGCGCTCTATCATGCTTATGTTGTTGGTGAAGCCAACACTCGGGCTGTTAACCATCAGATCGTCCACGAGTGGCGGACCATGGTTAGGGAAAGGGAAGAGTGGGAGAAATATCGTGAGCGGTTGCTGAGGCATGTGAAGAATTTCGAGAAATCGAAGGCCGCCTTTGACGAGGAGAAGGCGAAGTTTGAAACAGACAACAAGGCTGAGGAGTGGGGCCGTGAAGGCCTTAAAGGCAAACTCCGCGCCGCTGAAGAACTCCTTTCAAAGGAGCGTGCCGACTGGAAGGCCATTTGCGCGAAGGATAACGAGCGCATGTATGCGGCTTGCGCTAAGATCACCGAACTTGAGGGTCAAGTTACAAATTTGAAGAAGAAGGTGGGAGATGCGCAAGCTGCGAAGGAGCAGGCTGAGGTATGTTACTGTCCCTTCTTGCTCATGTTTTAGTTTGTAAAAAATTTTCTAACTCTTTTGCCTTTTATAGGCTGAGCTTAAAGCGCAAATTTTTGGCAAGGATAGAGATCTAGCTGCCAAGGACGTTGAAATCGTTGAATTGAAGCGTCGCCTGCAAGAGCAGGTTGAGAAAAGTGAGTCCTTGGAGATTGATCTTGAAGCTGAGAAGTCCAAAGCCGCTACTGCCGAGGAAGCCAAGCGGAAGGCCGAGGAGGCCCGCTCCATTAGCTCTTCCGCCCTTAACGTGGCTCAAAACAATTATGCTGAGGTCTAGGGCATCGTTGATACCCTGGCTTTAGAGGCGGAATGGCTGCGTGCCAGGGGATTAGTGTTGGTACTTTTCTCATTGACTTGTGTTTTATTTACTAGAAAACAGTTTCTGATTCTCTTCCCCCTTTCTTGTTGTAGGTGGCCAACTCCATCTTGAATGCAGGGGAGCTAGATGGAACAGTTGCTGCTCTCATAGATGCCTCGCGCGCGGTTGTCACTGTGGAGGTTATCTTGAGTGTGCGCAGCATGCTGAAGAGATTTTTGGTCAAGAGTTTGACACGAGTCATTGCTCGGTGGCTGATGAGGCGAATGCGGCGTTGACTCGTGCTGAACATGCATATGATCATCTAGCTTTGCCTGTGATGGATTTGATCACGAAGGCTCTGGAGCATGCTGACTGGTGTGCTCGCCTTAAGGCTATCCTGGACCCACCAGAGATGGTTGAGGTATCTGATGAGGAGGAGCCGACGGGCGATGATGGTGAAGGTGGTGATGACGGCGGAGATGGTGATCAACCCGAATAGATGGTGCTGAAGGCTTTGTGCCTTGTAATTTTGTTTAGTTTTTGAATATGTCATGTCGCGCGGTCGCGCTTCACTTAGATCAAATGAATGAAAGGCTTTATGTAACCGTTGCGCGTTTGCGCTTATTTGAATATGATTTTTATGTTTATTCTGTCTTGTTACAATTATTGCACTGTTGTTAGAAACTTTGGTTAAGTTAGCGCGAATAAATGTAAGTGTAGCTCTTGTGTGAGTGTAACTGCTCGGTCTCGCGCTATGTTCGCGGAGGACCTTGTATGCATAAACTCAAGAGCTTGTAATTCACTGAAGTGTTTTCGTGCTAATCAAAAGTTTAACATGCATTTGTAACTCAAGAAGCAATATGATAGAAAACATGTCGTATGTTTTCATTAATTGGGAAACAGGCGCTTAGGCCAATCATATATTGCGGATAAATAACATAAAGGGCGTTTAGTCAACATAGGAAATTAAGTAGGCGCGGGGCCAACATGAGAGAAATGGCGCATGGCCTAGAGTAGTTACATATAGCACTTACGCAATTGTTGCGCATTCCATGTGCGCGTGATGATGTGTCCATCCAATGTTCGCAATTTGTATGCCCCCTTTCCTAGCACTTCGTGAACCAAGTATGGGCCTTCCCATTTGGGTGCTAGTTTTCCTGGGCGTTCGGCGTTCGAAGCTTCGTTGTCTCGGAAAATGTATTCTCCTGGAGTGAAGGTACAAATGCGGACTCTCGCATTGTAGTACCTTTCCAGTTGTGTTTTGTATTTCGCTTCTTTAATACGCGCAATCTCGCGTCTTTCTTCCAGGAGATCCAAATCGAGACGGCGCTCTGCTTCATTATCAACCGTGTTGACTGCTGTCAAGCGCGGTGAGGGGAGTCCAACTTCCGCCGGGATAACTGCCTCCGAGCCGTGTACTAGGCTGAAAGGAGTTTCGCCGGTGCTTGTCTTCGGCATGGTTCGATGAGCCCACAGGATGCTTGGGAGCTCATCTACCCAGCCTCTTCTCTTTGTGCCCAGTCGGGCTTTTATCCCCTCGACGATACTTTTGTTGACGCTTTCCACTTGACCGTTGCCTTGAGGATGCGCAATGGACGAGAAGGTATGCTCGATCTTCATTTCCTTCATCCAATTTTGAAGATCCTCAGAAGCAAAATTGGTACCGTTGTCTGTGACGATTTTGAGTAGAAGACCAAATCTGCAGATGATGTGCTCCCAGATAAACTTGCGCACCATCATTGCAGTGGTTGAAGCGAGAGCCTTGGCCTCCACCCACTTGGTGAAATAGTCAACGGCCACGATTATAAACTTTACGGCTCCCGGAGCGTCTGGGAAAGGTCCCACCATATCAATCCCTCACTGTTGAAAAGGCGAAGCAGTGGACACTGGGATGAGATCATTTTTTGTGCGCAGGGTCTTTGGAGAATGCCGCTGACAAGAGTCGCATTTGCGCAGCTCCTTCAGGGCATCGACATGCATCCCTGGCCAATAATATCCAGCGTTCATAATCTTCGCGACAACCATGCGCGGTCCTGCATGGATGCCACAGATCCCTTCATGGATCTCTCTGATCAAGTAGTTCGCGTCTTGGGGGTCCACGCAGCGCAATAAGGGCCCCAAGAAGGACTTTCGGTATAGAATACCACCATTCATCTCATAATGCAGGGCCTTGTTTTGAATCTTTCTTGCCTCTGCTTTGTTCTCCGGGAGTATCCCTTCCTGCAGATACTGGATTATAGGGGTCATCCAGGATGGCTGCCCTATTTCGATCACATTTACCTGGCGCAGCAGGACTGATGGGTTTTTGAGTACTTCAATCCTTACCTCTTTTGCGAGATATTGAAAGGAAGTTGAAGCAAGCTTGCTTAAGGCGTCTGCTGGTTTGTTTTCGGACCGATTGATGTGTACTACCTTGTATGACTTGAATTTCTGAAGCAGTTCTTTTGCCTGATCCAAATATAAGGCCATAACGTCGCCTCTTGCATCATAGATTCCGTTGA
Organism: Helianthus annuus; assembly: GCF_002127325.2. Taxonomy (NCBI): domain Eukaryota; kingdom Viridiplantae; phylum Streptophyta; class Magnoliopsida; order Asterales; family Asteraceae; genus Helianthus; species Helianthus annuus. Next base: position 23,096,065 of record NC_035438.2, on the reverse strand, counting down.
CTTGACTGGCGATCAAAAGTGAATCAACGTGCGCTTGCAGATTTTTAGCTCCCATTTTTATGGCGAGGCGTAAGCCTGCCAGAAATGCCTCGTACTCTGCTTCGTTGTTGGTATTCTTAAAATCCAACCTGATGGCGTACGTAAATTCATGTTTTTCAGGGCTCACAAGGCGCAATCCGGCTCCTGCGCCGTCCTCGTTTGAGGCCCCATCTGTGTATAGCAACCATAACTCATCAGATGTATCTTTCATGGGAATTTCGACAATATCGCAATCTTTGATTTTTTCCGCTGGGACTTCTGTGATAAAGTCTGCAAGGACTTGACCCTTAATGGCTGGGCGCGGCCTATACAAATTGTTGTGGCCCCCCAGCTCGATCGCCCACTTTGCTAATCGCCAAGATGTCTCCGGTTTCTGCAATATCGTCCCAATGTGGAAATTGGTGAGTACGGTGATGACGTGGCTTGTGAAGTATCGGCGCAGCCTTCTGGAGGCATGTAGCAGTGCCAGTACCAGCTTCTCCATCGTTGAATATCTCGTTTCTGGATCTGTGAGCATTCTACTGACATAATAGATTGGAGTCTGAACTCCATTTCTTTCTACAAGCAATACCGAACCCACTGCCTTGTCTGATGATGACAAGTACAAGATGAGCGGCTCCTTTTCGAACGATGCAGTCAGGGTTGGGAGTTCGATCAAACACTCCTTCATTTGCTGAAAAGCACTCTTTGCTTCAGGCGTCCACCTGAACTCTTGTTTTTTCACACAGTTGCGCAGAGTGCTGATGAAAGGGTATGACTTCGCGGCGTGATTTGACATGAAGCAGTTAAGCGCGGCTAAGCGGTCGGCCAACCTTTGCATCTCTTTGATTGTTCTTGGTGATGGCATTCATTCTATTGCTTGGACCTTTTCTGGATTCACCTTAAATCCGCCATTTGTGACTATGAAGCCCAGGAATTTTCCTTCCACCATACCAAAAGAACATTTGGTCGGATTCAATTTCATATTCACGCTTCTCAATGAGTTGAACATTTTCTCGATGTCCTTCAACATTTGGTCCTCTTCAGGACTTTTTACCATAAGATCGTCGATGTAAATTTCGATGTGCTTCCCAATGTCACCGGCGAAGGTCTTGTCCATTAGGCGCTGATACGTGGCGCCAACGTTTTTGAGAATGAATGGCATCTTTGTATAACAGAAGATCTCGAGATCGGTCCGGAAAGCTGTCTTGTCTTCGTCTTCAAGTTTCATTTGAACCTGATGGTATCCCTTGTAGCAATCTAAGAAGCATTTCCATCTGTATGGTGCGAGGGAGTCTATCTTCTTGTCGATCTCAGGCAAAGAGTAGCAATCTTTAGGGCATGCCTTGTTGAGATCAGTATAATCAACGCACATTCGCCATCCTCCACTAGACTTCTCCACCATTACTGGGTTCGCGACCCAACTTTGATAACGTACTTCTCGCAGGATTCCAGCTTTGAGCAGTTCGTATACTTGCTCATTCATTGCTTTGGTTTTGTCTGCCCCTAAGCTGCGCCTTCTTTGGACCTTCGGTTCAACAGAGGGGTAGGTGTTTAAACAATGCTCGGTAATGTCGCGCGGGACACCGGTCATGTCTGTCGGGGTCCAGGCGAAGATATCCATATTCTTGAATAGGAGTTGCTTTAGATGCGTTCTGATATCTGGTGAGATTGCGTGGCCTATCGTCACCGTTTGCTCTGGGTACTTGCGGTTTAACACCCATTTCTCTGGCTCGGTTGTTGAAACGTTCGCCGCTTTTGTTGGGCGCATCTCTTCTGTTGACATCACTTCTTTCTTGGCATAAATAATCGCCACCCCCGTCTTGGTTGGAAACCCTATCGCTGAGTGGGGTGTGGAAGTTACCATGTTTAGCTCGCCTTGGGTTTCTCTCCCAATCAACACATCATGCCTTGATTTGACAGGCATCACCATGAAGTTTACATTTGTTGTTCTTGAATGCTTCCCGTCAGAGAGCGTGACGGGGAAGCTAATTTGGCCTAGCGGGAAGACCATTTCGTTGCAAAATCCAGACAGTGGGTAATCAACTGGCTCAAGTCTCGCTTTATCATCCTCATCAAACTGATTAAAACATTGCTCATAGATGATATCAGTTGTACTTCCTGGGTCAATGAAGACATACTCCGTTTCATAATGGCCGATAATACCGGTAATGACGACGGGTCGAGGGGTGTAACATTTGTGCTTGTAATCATTGTGAACAGTTCAGTTATCAATAAAACAATGTTATTTTATCCCAATGTTTGTTTGGTTGTGTTTTACATTTTTCATGTTTTGACTTTTGTTCAATTTCAAACTCTACATCGCTTTCTGGAGAATTATACGCAAACTGGTGCGTAAACGTACTCAGTTTAATGCGACAAATACTCCGGAACATCGACATATACTCAACATACCTTAAATAACCTTTACATAACTTAGAAATAAGTTTTGAAGGCTTTGGTATGGCAAAAACAAGTTAATTCGCCTACAGGGACTAAACTTGACAAACTGCGAAAGTATGCCAATTTGAACTGCAACAAACATTCCGGAACATGTCCATAAGTTAAACATACCATAAATATCCTTTACATAGCTTAGAAATAGGCTTTGAGGGGTTTGGTATGCTAAAACAAACTTTTGGATCATTCAGGGGCTAAAAGTGTCAAAAAGTGCACAAGTTTGCACTTTCGCGCATAACTTACGTTCTGAATACATCCAGACATCCAAAAATTTATTTAAGCATCCTTATATTATTCCTTGGTGTTTGGCATGAGAAAAATCCATTCGTCGCGTCATTTGGATCGTTTTTCGCGCTTATGCGCATCCCGTCGTAATTAACCGAACATCGCGATCGTACGGCCAAACGAACCAACATCCGACATATTTTTGAGCATGTTTTGTGTCCACAATGTTTAGGCATCATTTTAGGGCCTTAAAGTTGGCTTTACGGGCCTTAGAAGTGTCGGAAATGGCTTAAATATGCAACAGGGACCAAAACTGTCATTTCTGAAAGTTGGTTTCAGATCAGAAGTCCCAGGCGGGGCGCGTAAGACTATGTCCAAGTCTTACGCGGGCCGCGTCAGCCCTGCAGATGCAGAAACTTGTTTTTGGCTGAAGATTGGCCTTTCAAACACCCCAAAGGGCAATGCCCTTTCACAATCAGTAGAGTTAAGGTCATTATAAGCCACCACAACATCTTGACAAGTGTACGCATGAGATCGTGGCATGATATTCAAGAAACAATCCTAACGGTTTTGCTTTTCCTATAAATACCCCCCCCATTTGTGTAAAAACCCACAAAACTGATCAAAGAGCTCTAAGCTGTTGCTATTGCTTCATACCTGAGCTCCTGGATCAAGTTTAGCTTTCGGGGACCCTTCGTAAGTGTTCTTTCGTTCTTTTATTAGTCATGTATTGTAGAACTTGCATCTTTTGATACGTTTGAGACCATAGACCGAATACAAGCATGAGAATGATTAAGGCATTAGGTAAACCTTTTCTTTGTTTGAGTGGACCATTAGTCATGTATTGTAGAACTTGCATCTTTTGATACGTTTGAGACCATAGACCGAATACAAGCATGAGAATGATTAAGGCATTAGGTAAACCTTTTCTTTTAAAACCATTTATCCATCCTTACCCAAATAAATCCCCTAGTCGCCCACTTTGAGCCTAAACCTTTCGTTTGACAACCCTTTAGCCCATAACCTTAACCCTTTTTCTTTTAAACCCGTGTGATGAAAATTCGATTGTAGGTCTATTTATTTGTATAGTTGTGCTTTACATTTTGCAAAAAAAAAAAAAAAAAATTGTGTTTGTATAGTGTGGTTTGCAAAAAAAAAAATGCAGAAAAGTTGTGAAAAAGACAAAAAAAAAATCGTTAAGAAAAATACAAAAATATGAAGTTAGTAGTTGTTGAATAAAAGGCTAAAATTATTGCCTTGTAGTTGATGTTTATAGTTTAGTTTTGTTTAGATTAGTTGTTTATAATAAAAAAATCGAATTTTTGTCACCTTAGCCACTTTCAAACATCCTATTCCACACCTTTAGCCTAGCCCCGTTACAACCCTTCAAAGCCCTTTTGACTTGTGCTTAGTATTCGTGTTCGGTGGTGGAGAATGATTGAGTTGCAAGCATATGCGGGTACATGTTCTAATCGGTTTTGAGTGATTACTTAAAAAGTGCTAGTTCATTATCTAATTAGCAAATTTTAAACCGAGTGGAAAGAACATTGTGAGGGATGTGCATGATTTATTGGTTTCAAGGGCAGGTTAATCTTGGATAACCATTTTATATGTGATTATTCACTTTACCGTTAGATATTTCGTAAATTGTAAAAAGTTTGAACCAGGTATTACTTTAGACCTTAACTTACGTCTCAAGAATGGGAAGTGTGTTTCTTGTTCGACCCACGTGAAAGTGAAAAACATATTTGCTTGAGGGCAAGCAAACGACAAGTGTGGGGATGTGATGTAGAGAGTGAAAACTGAGCGTTAAAGTGTTTAACTTGTGTGTTTTATTCGGTTCTAAGTAATTATACGTGTCGAATAAAATAACTACAAGAAATTGTGATTGTGCACGTTAATTTGCTTAATTCGGGAAAGTTAATTGGGTTAGAGATGAAGCTGAACGTGCGAGATGGATAAGTGAGGTTGATTGCATGTTTGCAACTGTGAAGGATTAAAAGTGAAGGGATTGTGAATGGGGCATGTTTGGCGGCCGGTTGGTCAACAACATAATCATCATCATTATTACTTTCTTGTGAACAACTTTCTTTGGGAGTATCACAATCCATATACACACGTGACAAGGAATCATTACATCAAATAAAAGGAACTTGGCAGCTGTGTTGTTGACTTCTTGGATGGCAACAATTAAAAGGAGGTTATCATTGTTTGAACAAAACATTGAATCATCATCACAAGTGGGCTCGTAGACTTTTGCACTTCATTTCCCTTGGATTGGGCCGCCACACACAAAGAAGTGGACATCATCATGTTGGACGGTTATTGGGGGTAGCCGACAAAAACAGGAAAGTCACATGGACTTGGGCTGATAACACATGTGATGATTGTTACTTTTCAACATCCAAAAATTGATTCTTAATTTTTTCAATTAGGCTCGTGGATTTTAGAAAAAAGCATATGAGAAACATGATAAGGAGGGGACTTTTTTGATTGGGGAGAGAGACATTTTTGGTGGGACGGTTACGTGAAACGCAACGAACAACTTCAGGGCAGGGAGGTCGCACGAGGAGTTACAGTTTTGACTATTTTGCAGGCAAATCAAGAAAAAGAGTATGGGGTGTTGATGACTTTGAACGCGATGAACGGCTAGCCTCTTCGGATTCACCCCGGTGTAGATTATTGTAAGATTTCTAGGGTTTATACATTTGTATTTTAATTTGGTTTTGTGACAAATTGTTTAGTATTTGAAACTTATGATAATTGTCGTGCATTTGAATTGTATTCGTAAATTGTCGAACGATGTTAAAAGTTATGACTTTGCGAAATGAATTTGTGCACTTATGCCTTATCGTAGGTTAGGATTTACATGTCCGAGGCAACGAAGTGCATTACGGTCCGTTGTCTATGACGTTGATAGCAATTGGCACCTAAGCTTCGTGATAGTAATCCGTTAATCACTATATGCAATTGAATCAAGTTAAAACATGTAGGAACCCTAGGTCTTGCAATTATCGAACCGGGTGTGATCCGTATTCTCATTTCTTGTTTCAACTTTCTAGTTAGTATTTTAGTTGCAATTTTAGTTAATCAAAAGTGTTTTAGATAATACCCATTGTTGGTTCACTCCGATTTATTTTCAAATCAATTGAGCAAATAAAATTAGCAAACTTCATAATCACGTTGTACATTGTTTGTAAATAGTCTAACTAGTCGAACGGGTCGTGCGATACTGACCATAAGCTCTTCGTGGATACGATACCCGACTTACCCTAGCTACCTAGGTTTAATTGGGTTTTTGACTGATCGGGACGACACGGTCTTTCAAGCTCGACATGGTGTTCCTTTGAACATCATTTCTGACAGAGATGCTCGTTTCACTTCTCATTTTTGGAGAACCATGCAATCTGCTATGGGGTCCCAACTCAATCTGAGCACAGCTTATCATCCGCAAACGGATGGTCAATCTGAAAGAACAATCCAGACACTGGAGGATATGCTTAGAGCTTGTGTGATCGATTTTGGTGGTAGTTGGGATTCACATCTTCCGTTGATTGAATTCTCCTACAACAACAGTTATCACTCCAGCATCAACATGGCTCCTTTCGAGGCTCTCTATGGTCGAAAATGTCGTTCACCAGTCTGCTGGAATGAGATCGGCGAGGCTCAGCTTACTGGACCTGCCCTCATTTTAGAGACAACAGATAAGGTTAAGAAAGTTCGTGATAACCTTCAGACAGCTAGAAGCCGTCAAAAGAGTTACGCGGACCTAAAACGCAAGCCCTTGGATTTTCAAGTCGGTGATCGTGTATTACTTAAGGTCTCACCTTGGAAAGGTGTGATCAGATTTGGAAAGAAAGGAAAACTTGCACCTAGATACGTTGGACCATTCAAGATCGTTGAAAGAATCGGTAAGGTAGCCTACAGACTTGAGTTACCTCCTGAACTTGGAAATGTTCATCCAACCTTTCACGTGTCCAATCTCAAGAGGTGTTTAGCTGATGAGAACCTCCACATACCGCTTGACGAAATTTGTGTTGATAAAACACTGAAATTTGTTGAGAAACCGGTAGAAATCATGGAACGTGAAGTCAAGTGGCTAAAACGCAAGCGCATTCCTTTGGTCAAGGTTCGCTGGGAATCTAAACGTGGACCCGAGTTTACATGGGAACGCGAAGATCAAATGAAGGCAAAATATCCGCATCTTTTTCCACGAGTTTCCTCTAAATAAATTTCGGGACGAAATTTCCACAAGTAGGGGAGACTGTAACATTTGTGCTTGAAATCATTGTGAACAGTTCAGTTATCAATAAAACAATGTTATTTTATCCCAATGTTTGTTTGGTTGTGTTTTACATTTTTCATGTTTTGACTTTTGTTCAATTTCAAACTCTACATCGCTTTCTAGAGAATTATACGCGAACTGGCGCGTAAACGTACTCAGTTTAATGTGACAAATACTCCGAAACATCGACATATACTCAACATACCTTAAATAACCTTTACATAACTTAGAAATAAGTTTTGAAGGCTTTGGTATGGCAAAAACAAGTTAATTCGCCTACAGGGACTAAACTTGACAAACTGCGAAAGTATGCCAATTTGAACTGTAACAAACATTCCAGAACATGTCCATAAGTTAAACATACCATAAATATCCTTTACATAGCTTAGAAATAGGCTTTGAGGGGTTTGGTATGCTAAAACAAACTTTTGGATCATTCAGGGGCTAAAAGTGTCAAAAAGTGCACAAGTTTGCATTTTCTCGCATAACTTACGTTATGAATACATCCGGACATCCAAAAATTTATGTAAGCATCCTCATATTATGCCTTGGTGTTTGGCATGAGAAAAATCCATTCGTCGCGTCATTTGGATCGTTTTTCGCGCTTATGCGCATTCCGTCGTAATTAACCGAACATCGCGATCGTACGGCCAAACGAACCAACATCCGACATATTTTTGAGCATGTTTCATGTCCACAATGTTTAGGCATCATTTTAGGGCCTTAAAGTTGGCTTTACGGGCCTTAGAAGTGTCGGAAATGGCTTAAATATGCAACAGGGACCAAAACTGTCATTTCTGAAAGTTGGTTTCAGATCAGAAGTCCCAGGCGGGGCGCGTAAGATATGTCCAAGTCTTACGCGGGCCGCGTCAGCCCTACAGATGCAGAAACTTGTTTTTGGCTGAAGATTGGCCTTTCAAACACCCCAAAGGGCAATGCCCTTTCACAATTAGTAGAGTTAAGGTCATTATAAGCCACCACAACATCTTGACAAGTGTACGCATGAGATCGTGGCACGATATTCAAGAAACGATCCTAACGGTTTTGCTTTTCCTATAAATACCCCCCCCCCACCATTTGTGTTAAAACCCACAAAACTGATCAAAGAGCTCTAAGTTGTTGCTATTGCTTCATACCTGAGCTCCTGGATCAAGTTTAGCTTTCGGGGACCCTTCGTAAGTGTTCTTTCGTTCTTTTATTCGCTTTTTGAGTCCGAAAGTCAACGTTTTGTTTGACTTTCTGCATGACAGCCTATGGTCAACACGAAGTTCATTGGAACTTCATAACGTGAGCATGATCACGATGGTTATAGTCCATGGCGACTATACCTACTGATTACCACGTTATCTAGGCTCAGTGACGAGTCGTAGTTTCGGCCAAAATGCGCATTCTTGCGTATTTTGTAACCAAACTACTCGTGAGCATCAAAGCCGTTTGTTTTGATGCTAAACCTGTTTTCTAAACTTAGTTAAGCATGTTCTAACATGCTTAGCTCGTCACTTTTAGTATAGTGCTTATATAGGGTCGTAAGGTAAGCGATCTAAACCATCGCTTATACTTTCGAACCCGACCCATTTAGTCAATCATTAGGATCCGACCAAACACATTAGGTGACCATAGCTGTAACCTTCCGAGGTTATACCTTGTGGTCACGATGTTAGGCGTCCCAAACGCGTTCTACGCGAACGACGCGTAAAGATAGCATAAGCTACCTAAACGGGTCGTAATGGGTCGCAAGCACTTAGGTTAGGTTTCATTTTAGTATGTAGGCTTTGTTAAACCATATTACACGAGTCTCCATACTCATTTGGTTTACGAACCCGCATACTATCCGATCCTTCCGATTTTGGTCCGGTATATTAATATAGCTACCTATTAGGTGCCGTTTGATATCCGTGATCTCTAGCATCATCTGGTTATTATACAAGAACTTCAAAGCAATCTCAGGTGAGTACACTGAACCCCACATTTACTGTTTTCCAAACTGTTTTGGGGTGAAACACATGTGCCTACTTGTTACTTTCATGCTTTCCATGTCTCCACATCATATATCTGCTATGTTCGTTAGTACATTATAGTACATGATTTCATTACATTCCATGCTATGTATGCCCATTGTGTGCGTACTTAGTACATTGTTTTACATTACATTTCTGCTATGTATGTTGACTGAGCATGCTAGTACATTGATTTACATGACTTTTATGCTATGTATACCCATCGTGTGCGTACTTAGTACATCATTTTACACTACATTTTATGCTATGTATGCCCATTGTGTGCGTACTTAGTACAATTATTCATCACATGCCTACGTTTTGGTATGACATTTGGTTTGTTTAACATGGAACAATACATTCATTAACATTGATCACGCCATTCGTTAGTAGGTAGTGGTACCATAGGAATTGACAACTCCCGTTCCTGAAATCCTGGGTTTGTTTGGATTGGAAGGAATGACCGAATTCGAGATACATAACTTAGATAAACCTTTAATTTGTTTAAGGGTTTATCGCCACAGTCTCAAGGCTTGGATGTATGCATTTTCACAATACCGCATAAATGTTTGTATCAGTATAGCATGCATTTGTTCCACAAAACATAACGTTGATTTAAACCATGTTTTACTTCAATACCTTGTTTTTGTGCATTTTACATATGGTTTAGTTGATACATTTCGCTTACCATACATGATACATTTTGGGTACACATTACATGATCTACATTAAACATAAACATTTTGACATTGATATACACATTTGGTGGTTTACATTGAACATAGACATTTCGTTATGGTTTACACAATAACACTTGACAACTGATTTATACATGAACAATTTACAAGGTGGTTGGTTTGGGTAAATGGTTTGAGTAACATGGCGTATGTGTAACAACTGCCACTAAAATCAATAATTAGGACGATAATTAGTCAATAAGAAAACCCTAATTGAGACACCCAATTAATTCTGCACTAGCCCTAAAATTTTCAGAACAGTTGGAATTAGGATCAGGACCCCTAAAACTCAAGGGGGGCAAACCCTAGTTGACAATTATCTAAAATAAAACATAGCTATGTTCTGATTGGCTGGATTTTTGAGTCACCTAAGCTATACCCGAGCTAGGCAGCCTATGAATTAGACTGCTTAGCTTACGGACCGTAAGGGGGTTAGGCATACGGTCCGTAAGCGAGTCTCAAAAATCACTATAAATAGCCAACATTGGCACTTAGCTTCTGTTGTTCAAACGTCGCACAGATTCCGTCTGTACGTCGAGTTATTGCTGTTACACTACAATTAAACACACACGGTCACGAGGTGCTGCGGCAATCAGGGTAATAACTCGATCGCTATTACGATTCAACATCCGATCGATTATAACTATCCAACGATTGTCCGAGTGCTGCTCAAATTGAGCTTGTACTTTGTTATTCATTGTGATTTCGACTTGAATGTTTGAGTGCTGTTCAAATTCGGACTATGCTCTGTCATTCGTTGTGAATCCATTGAATTGTTAAGTATCGCACTTGATAATAGTTGCGAGGGTTTAATCTCGTGAATTGACGTAACTGCTGAATTAGTTACTAATCCCGTTTGTGTGTGCATTGTTATTTAAATTAGGTTAGAAGGCTAATCAGTAAAGCTTATACTCTGCTCGTAAATCTGCAATGTGAGTCATTCTCTTTTTATCAACTGTTTTACAAAACTCCAAGTTATTTTTAAAGTTATAATTACAGTGATTAAGTCTATGTAATCACCAAGTTACAGCCGGTATGTGGGGTTTTGTATACATTACTTATTTCCCATCACACTTGGACAACGAGTTAGCCAAGGGGTGATCTGACCACAGTCACAGACACCATTTGGACAACGAGATAGCCAATGGGTAGTCGGGTGACAAATACTGTGGGTAGTTGGTTTGATATCAGAAACAATGTAATTCCCTTTAATACTGTAGATTATAACAAATGTGTCATTTTCAGTAAAATGAATGATTCACTCAGTATTTCCCCGCTGACAAAACCTTTTTCAAACATGTTTCAGGTGATCTGGTATGAGCAAAGAAAAGTGCCGTGGAGCACTCCCAGCTTAGAAAAGTGGCTTGACGGGTGGTCCGTAGGACAACCCTTAAGTGCCTTAAAAAGATTAAAATCCCATGCTTTACACGTTTAATTGTTTAAACTTGGTAACTACTAGTTGTTTGGACGTGCAGGTGCAAATGGAACTTAAAATGGAAGGAACACGGAAAATAAATGAAAAAATCAATTTTTGGAATTGAAGAATTAAGAGGATAGCATGATAGAGGACGAAATTACGAGAACGTAGGCGAAAACGGTGAAGAAAACGGAGTTGAAACGAAAAAGTTATGCTGAAAACAAGTTTTCAGGCTGAAGCCTGCCGTAAGCTACGGCCATTGGCGTAGCTTACGGCGCTCACTGGCACTTTTTGTCACCGTATGACAGTTTAAAGCCACCGTAAGCCATTCCAAGCCACCGTAAGCTACGGTGGCCACCGTAGCTTACGGCGCTGACCTACCTAAATGTGTAACTTCCACCTTTTAATGCGGATTTATGATGCCCTTTCAAATCCAATCATTCCCAACCGTTTTGGAGCACTTCTTGGGCGATTTTGGCTTGTTTTTCTTGGTTCAAAAACAATCCTAATCATTAGTTTGGTGTGCTTTGATCCATATGAACATTGAAACTCTTGTTAAGATGTTGTTTGAAGCTATGAGTTGCTAGGTTCTTTATGGTCATCCTAGGTTGAAGGTTTGTATGAGACAATTGTGTTTTGATTCCATATTTCTAGAATGGTAAACTCTATCTATGTTTTGTTTATCATGGTGTGTGATTGCTTATTTGTAAATTGTTGATTCTTATGACATTTTAGTTTGAAACCATACGTTCTTGGTGCCGTTGGCAATCGAGATATCATGGGTAGAAGTAGGATTGGGTAAGGGTTGATTGGTCATCGGGTAACAACCTGACGTTCTAGGAATCTGAGTACTTAGTTCCCTTTTATCATAATAAGTAATTACACGCGAACTATGTCTATGTAGTTTTTTCTAGTGGATGATAGCACAATTGTTGAAGCAAACTGGAAACCTAGGGTGGTCATTCGTCTCCAAATTGTTACAAACTCAACTTTCATTTCGCAAATTAATTAGCATTCTTAGTTTTAAAAACCAATCCAATCAAACCCACTCTTGAATTTATTTTTCTTTCAATTTAGTTTGCTTTAGTGAAGTTAGACATACATCGAGATAGCACATATTCCACAAACTCCCTGTATTCGATACCCACTTACCGCTATCTATTTAGTTGTTATTGGGATTAAATTTGATTGTGACCACGACATCAAGTCAAATTTTGGCGCCGTTGCCGGGGAGTAGTGCGCAACGTGTGTTATCTTGTGTATTAGTTTGAAAAAAAAAACCAAAAAGATTTCTTTTATGTTCATGATTTACACTTGGTAGTTGAGTTGTGTTGTGCAGGATGACAGGGCATTACACAAATTTCAGCTTATTTACGTGTAGATTGTGCGGGGGTCCACGACATCCATGTATTGGTTGCCACGAGGCTCACTACAGGAGGGCACATGGAAAGCCGGTGTCTTATGTTTCACAGCTTCCACCTCCATCATACGTTGACGATTATGAATCGGAAATGGAGGATGACTATTATTCATATGGATACGATCGAGATGAGGAAGTTTATTATGAGGCAAGGATGGATGGTCTATGTTTTTGTTGCGGTCGCGATCACACTTATGATTATGATGTGTGCCCGGTGTATTCGGAAAACCCGAAGTATTGGGATAAAAAAATGATGGATACGCGCATTTATAGACCGTATCAGGGATATCGACAATATCATCCCGAAGAATATTCTGAGCCCGAGGGTGTTTATATTTATGAGACTGAGGAGGAGAAAGAGCTTGCTGTATTGGAAGTAACTTTGTCCAAACCCGAGCAATATTTAGCAACACCCAACCTGTCCGATGAAGACCGAATCAGCTGCTTAGTTTCTAAGTGTCATACTTTAAAATTGAAGATAGAGATAGAAGAACGCCTTTCACCATTACCTGACAATATTAGAGATTATTCTCACATGAAGGAGGAGGTTGTGGAGGATAATACCACACCAATGAGTCCTTTATCTGATGAAGAGTCACTTATAGATCAGATGATGTGTGCAGATTATGAGGTAGAGCAGGCTGATGGGATGGATATGTGTACCGAACCTCTTCCCATATCAATGATTCAAATTAACAAGTGTGGGGAAGAGGGTTCGAGGAATAAGATGAGAAGGGTGAAACTACCAGACATTAAGGTATATGTCATGAAGTGGACTAGCAAAGCTCGTAGGAGCAGCTTTAACATGCCAAATATACTGACAAATCTATGGAGATGGCATGTAAATTTCCGGGCATTTGTTGGAAATGCTGCGGGTAAGTGTGCATTAAGACCACCATAACGAATATCAGGTATGGTCTGGCTGAAGACCTTTAAACTTAGCGCTCTCGGGAGGCAGCCCGAGGATGTAGAGTATTGTATTTGTGTTTTGTTTTGCTTTGTTTGGTGTTGTTTTGGTGTTGTGTTTGTGTTTTGGCAGGTTATTACGTTTCAACCCTCGCAGATGCAATAATTCAAGTGTGGGGATGTTTGGCAACATCCCCGTTGAGATATCGGCGAATCCAAGAGATGTTCATGAACCGGTCTGATTACCGCAGATGCATCACTACCAACACTGCTGATTTACTAATCAGGTCGTGTCTTGTTCTCATTTTGTGCACCTTTGTATATATTCATGTTTAAGTTTTTGGTGTTTTGATGTGTTTGTTTGTTTGGTGGGATGTGTTAGTTGGTGGTGTGTTTTAAAAAAAATAATAAAAAAATACAAAAAGAAATTTGGGATTTGAGAGTATTAGCGAAAGCTAATGTTCTTGGTTAAAAGCGATCATCCCTTCAAAACTATACATTGGGACAATGTATCCCAAGTGTGGGGTTGGGGGGAAATTTTTGAGAATTTTAAAATTTATGAACCAAGCGAAAAATTGTCGGAATTTGAGCACTTGATATTGTTTCACTTGACACACCGACACCCCTTTCTAGTCATTTCTTGGTGAGTGTTTGAGCCACACATGATTAGTAAAGATGACGCTTTCATTGTTTTGAGTGGCGGTGTGTGTATCGTGTTAATAGAACTTGTGTACGAATTCTTGTTGAAGCCTAGGATTAGCATGCTTGTGAAAATGATAGAGGACTTTTAGGTAGCCTCGTCTAGATGTGTGAGAGTGTGGGAATTGGGGGTTGGACCTCATACGTTACATATATGAGCTTAGTATTGTGAGGGGTGGGGGTTTGGTCTTTAGAAAGCCATGTTTGAGCCTTATACTATTCGGTTGTGACCCAAACCTACTTCTTACAAAAAAAAAAAAAAAAAAAAAAAAACTTTACCTATTGAAACGACCCGGTTTAGGAATTTAGTTTGTGATTGTTGATGTTCTTGTATATATTGTTGAGTTTTATGTGTTATGAAAAAAATGAAAAAAAAAGAAAGAAAAAAAAAAGAAAGAGAAAAATACAAAAAAAGAAGTATTTAGTTGCAATAGTAGTTGAGAATGTTGAGAAGTTGTGTATATAGTTGATGTTTGCTTTGTTTAGTAGTAGAAATAAAAACCGGGTCAAATCAATTAGCTCTTGCATATATATCCCACCATTTTCCTACCTTTACACATAGCCCCGTTATAACCCGTAAGTCCTTTTGATTCATAAGCATACTAGGTATTTGATATGAGGAAACTTGATTTGTATACAAGCTCATTGTCGCACAATCACACATTTGCATTGAGCGTGTTAGCATAATGTTGCTAATATTACTTGTCACCGAGAGTTGTTGTGAGGGGTGTGTCTTGTGGTATGATAAAAAGTTAGTAAAAGGACGGTACATTTTAGCTTGGTTTGCATGTTGATTGCTTGTGGTTTTGAAATGGTTAGTGAATGAGTTGCTTGGGACAAGCAATGGGTAAGTGTGGGGATGTGACGGGTGGTCCGTAGGACAACCCTTAAGTGCCTTAAAAAGATTAAAATCCCATGCTTTACACGTTTAATTGTTTGAACTTGGTAACTACTAGTTGTTTGGACGTACAGGTGCAAATGGAACTTAAAATGGAAGGAACACGGAAAATAAATGAAAAAATCAATTTTTGGAATTGAAGAATTAAGAGGATAGCATGATAGAGGACGAAATTACGAGAACGTAGGCGAAAACGGTGAAGAAAACGGAGTTGAAACGAAAAAGTTATGCTGAAAACAAGTTTTCAGGCTGAAGCCTGCCGTAAGCTACGGCCATTGGCGTAGGTTACGGCGCTCACTGGCACTTTTTGTCACCGTATGACAGTTTAAAGCCATCGTAAGCCATTCCAAGCCACCGTAAGCTACGGTGGCCACCGTAGCTTACGGCGCCGACCTACGTAAATGTGTAACTTCCACCTTTTAATGCGGATTTATGATGCCCTTTCAAATCCAATCATTCCCAACCGTTTTGGAGCACTTCTTGGGCGATTTTGGCTTGTTTTTCTTGGTTTAAAAACAATCCTAATCATTAGTTTGGTGTGCTTTGATCCATATGAACATTGAAACTCTTGTTAAGATGTTGTTTGAAGCTATGAGTGGCTAGGTTCTTTATGGTCATCCTAGGTTGAAGGTTTGTATGAGACAATTGTGTTTTGATTCCATATTTCTAGAATGGTAAACTCTATCTATGTTTTGTTTATCATGGTGTGTGATTGCTTATTTGTAAATTGTTGATTCTTATGACATTCTAGTTTGAAACCATACGTTCTTGGTGCCGTTGGCAATCGAGATATCATGGGTAGAAGTAGGATTGGGTAAGGGTTGATTGGTCATCGGGTAACAACCTGACGTTCTAGGAATCTGAGTACTTAGTTCCCTTTTATCACAATAAGTAATTACACGCGAACTATGTCTATGTAGTTCTTTCTAGTGGATGATAGCACAATTGTTGAAGCAAACTGGAAACCTAGGGTGGTCATTCGTCTCCAAATTGTTACAAACTCAACTTTCATTTCGCAAATTAATTAGCATTCTTAGTTTTAAAAACCAATCCAATCAAACCCACTCTTGAATTTATTTTTCTTTCAATTTAGTTTGCTTTAGTGAAGTTAGACATACATCGAGATAACACATATTCCACAAACTCCCTGTGTTCGATACCCACTTACCGCTATCTATTTAGTTGTTATTGGGATTGAATTTGATTGTGACCACGACATCAAGTCATGGCTCAATGTAAATAAATAAACGAACATGTTTTGAAAATAAAGATTTCCCGGAGAAATCACATTATTGTAAATTATGGGATTTTATCCCTCAGTTATAAAACGGGCAGTTTAAATTATTGAAAGATCCTGTTTTTAAAAGACTTCTGCTGTCGCTTAAATTAAATACCACGGGATTCCTGTCCCGCGGCTCCTGAAACGGGTCAAACCGGGTCGTGGGCCGTGACAGGAAAAGGTGGTATCAGAGCCACTGTTTTAAGCTTACTGATTAAGCTCACTATTTTAATTTAAGTACATAGGAAAATTTAAATTGTCATTCTGTGAATATGTGTGCATTAACTGACTAATTGTTAAAATTACAATATGGGTAAACAAAAGATTTCTGCTATCTACCGCAAATTAGATAGTACACCTAAAGAACAAGGAACCTCTTCCTCCAAATCTCCCGTCAAGTTAGAGGAAGGAATCTTTGTCCGTAAGGCAAATTATGAAAACCCACTTACACCGGAGAAAAGGAATTTGATTATTAGGAAGGGTCAAGAGAAAAAGAAACCCCAAACCAAGAGAGTGAGGTTTAACCCGGAAATTCAGGAAATTAGTAATAATCCACCAGGGGAAAATAACTTAGAAGAAAAATGGGCAAATCTGTATCTGCTCGCTACTCTAGCAGAAAATGCAAATCTATAAACTCTAAATCTAGAAATAAGTACTTCCCAGTAAATAAATAAATAGATCTGAGTATGTTCTGTTTGCTGTTATGTTGTACAAATTGGTGTGCAATAAAAAATGTTTATTTGTTAAACTTTGTTCCAAAGTTTTAACTTGACATTTTGTGCATTTTGCATATATGCTACACAGCATGAGTGAGCTATCCGAGGCATTTCAGAACCTCAACCTCTATCCTGTGCCAATTGAAGTCTCCCACAACTTCATTGGTTACATTGCTGACATAGAGGAACCTCTGGAATTCCAAGCTCCACCGCTGGAAAAAGCAAAACCTAAAAAGAGGAGAAGATATGTAGGGTGGCGAAAAGTGCGCAGAAGGAAACCTAGGAGACTCCCTAAAATAGAAAATCCTGTGAGTGTGAGCAAGGGAAAAGAAATAGAAACCGGAGAAAGTTCCAAACCAGCAGAAATAAGGATAGACCTAAAGCAAAAGGGCATAGAAATCGGAGAAAGCTCTAAACAGCCTGAAGAAATCACATTCCAGGACGAAATAGACCGCCTATTGGATAATTGTGATATACTAGAGCCTATCAACGATAATCTCTTCTCTTATCCTGCTACAGCCCAACTCCCAATAAACCTAGGACCAGCTATTCCAGACTCACTAGTTCACACCCGACCATTAGGCCAAATGGAGGAATGGTGGACCAATGACTGGCAATTCCAAAATATAGTCAATAGTCCTTATAGTTTTCTCCCACAGTTCGATCCAGAACCTATCCCTAATCCGCCAATGAGCTATGAAAATTTAGCTGAACTGCATCAGTTTGGTGAAGAACTGATAGGCACCGGGAATAGGATCCGGGAAATGGGGGAGCAGATCTCTTGGAAGTACGACGAGAGGGAGCGTCGTTACTGAAACTGCCAGTGAACCAAAAGATAGGAGGGGTTTAGAAAAGTTTGTTTGTATTATAACTAATATAGTAAAACTAACTCTATAAAATGGGCAATAAAACAATGTAAGATAACCAGTGTGTATTGAAGCAGGTATAATATATAAAACAAAACAGAAGTCGAGGCATCGACAATTTTGGCCATGCTTGCATGTTATACTGATCTATGTGTTTATCTGTGATTTTGATATCAATAATTAGACACTAATAAATCCTATTAATGCTAATTAGCAGATGGAAAACGCTAATAGTGAACCAATTAATGAAGTAAATCAGTCCGAGCAAAATCAGGAAGATCAATATATAACTAGACAAGATATTGAGCACTTTATTGCTCAAGGGATAGCCAATGCTATTCCAGAAATTGTGGCTGCTGTTCAGAAACCTGCCGAACCACAATTAATTCCTAGTAAACGTACTCCGGAAGATAACGGCAGTAACAGCATAAATGGAGGTGGCAATCATGACGATCATGATCCGCAACAGGCCCCACTCCCTAAGAGAATGAAAGCTGCAACACCTGGTTGCACTTACAAAGAATTTCTTGCCTGTAAACCCGCAGAATTTGCAGGTAATGAAGGGGCAAATGCAACACTGCGTTGGTTAGAGAAAACCGAGGCAGTAATTGTAATAAGTAAATGTGCTGAGGAAGATCAAGTGATGTATGCGTCAAACTTGTTCAAAGAAGGGGCGCTAGAATGGTGGAACACGGTGCTACAAGCAAAAGGAAGAAGGGTGGCCTATGCGATGAATTGGGAAGAATTTAAGAGTCTTGTCGAAAGAAAATTTTGTCCCGAATACGAGAAGGAACAAATGGCAAACAAGTTCATGAGCCATCGTATGATAGGTGTAGACTGTCGAGGTTATACTTCGACATTCTTCGAATATGCGAGAGTGGTACCTTCCCTGGCTTCGCCAGAACCGGTACTCATTTCCCGTTATATTTGGGGATTAATCGGAGAAATCCGTAACATCGTTAAAGCTGCGAGACCACGCACAATTGACGATGCTGTGGAATTAGCTAATACCTTAACCGATGAACTAGTCCGCACCAGAGAAGAAGATCGCAAGAAGGAATTGGCTCAGAAGATTACCCAAGGATTTCGTGTGGGTAATAATAGCAATAAATTCAAGAAAAGAGGAACCGGGCAATACTCGTCACCTCCTTTCTGCAGAAATTGCAAAAAGAAACACTATGGACAGTGCAATATATTTTGCAACTTCTGCAAGGCAAAAGGACATCGGGAAGAAGACTACCGAAGGAAAACAAGAATCTGTTATAACTGCGGAGAAACAGGGCATATCAAACCTGAATGTCCTAAGTTAGCCTAACCAGCAGACAATAAAACTAAAACGGCCGACGGAGTAACTAAGAAAAATGCGCGTGCATTCCAGCTGACCACTCAAGAAGCCGAACTCATTCCAGACGTGATAGCGGGTACGTTCTTAGTGCATAACGTCTATGCAAAACTATTATTTGACTCTGGTGCAAACCAAAGTTTTATTAATACTTCATTCTGCCAAGCTCTTAACCTACCTCTAACTACCCTTAGGCAGATCTTTACTGTTGAAACGGCAGATGGAAATTCTGTCAATATAGACAAGGTTTTGCAAGAAGGAAAGATAGAATTGTTAGGTCAAAAGTTTTCTGCAAACCTATTACCTATGAATTTAGCCGGATTCGATGTGGTATTAGGAATGGATTGGTTAGTCACCAACCATGCTCGAATCCTGTGTGATAAGAATTCCGTAGAAATCCGTACCCCCACAGGAGAAGTAATATCAATTTCAGGAGATAGACCTCGGAAGCCACTGAAATTCATTTCAGTAATGAAATTGGCTAATTATTCAAGGAAACAAGAAATGGTGTATATGATTGATCGGAGTGTCGCGCTCCGGTCAAAGATAATATTTATAAGCCCAAATTACCCTTAACAATGTGTTAGTGGTAGTAAGGGGTCGATCCACGAAGAGTATGTGGTTTGTGTATGGATTCGAATGAATTATAAACAATTGTCACAATTATGAAGCTTGCTAAAGTGTTTTTGTATTTTTTGTTTAATGGAGAGATATGATTTTTAACTAATTGAATTGATGCAAATGATTAACAACTACTAATTAACGATTGCAAGAAAAATGATTACTAGAACGATAATAATAAAAAGGAATCACACCCGGTTTCGGTAATTATTAACCTAGGATTTCTACAAGTTCTAGTTTCAACTCAAATGCATTTGATTAACGGATTTAGTGTACCGTGACTTAGGTGCTACTAACTATTAACGCCCCGAAGAACGGACAAAAAGACACTTTGTAATCAACACAAGTAAATCCTAACAATGACAATGTACAATTACATATCACCATTTCGCGAAGTCATAACTTTTAACATCGCTCGACAATTCACGAATTTGTAACAAATGTAATACTATTGTCAAGAGTTTCAAAAACCAAATACAAATTGTCACTAAGTTAAAACAAGAACAATTCAAAACCCTAGAATTAACAACTACCTACACCGGGGTGAAACCGAGATGATTAGCCGCTCATGGTTGCAGAAGCTTGATCACCGGATGTTTGGAACGCGGAAGAATTCATCTTTGAAGCTTGCTTGGATGGAGAATTGATGGATGATTGGGGTTTGTGAGTGAAAATGGTGAGTGTGAATGAAGGATGGAGAACTAGGGTTTAGGATGGTGAATTGGTAATTTTTTGGTGATTCGGTTGTTGGAAGATGATGATGATGGAATGGTTGGTGGGTGTTAGAGGTGGATTAGCTGAAGGTTGAATGATCCCCCATGGTGTTTTTATCGATCACCACTCGTAACCCCCGAAAAATGGCTCCTCAAACCGTTACAACTCGTCCAAACTCGACAAAACTTGAAATTCACGATACAAGAAACGGAAAGCCGTCGGCGACGGCCTGTTGACCCGTCGGCGACGCCCTCTACAATTGCTAGTTTCTGCCAAAACTGTTTTCTTCATAACTTTTTCGTTATAGCTCCGTTTTACTCACCGTTTTCGCCCACGTACTCGTAATTCAGCCCTCTATCATGCCATATTCCAATATATTCATTTTAAATCCATTAACATCCATCCAATCTTCGTGATTAACCCGGTTTTGTTCATTTCACATCCCCGGTTGATCCCGTTCGCTCCCAGTGCTCCGTAAAGCTCCCAAATAGCTCCTTAAACTCCGTAAGACCTGCAAAACACAAATCCCATTAAAAGTAGGCTATTCGAGATTAAAAGTTAAGCAAATACATGAACTTAAACATTAACGAACACCGGTTTTCGACCACGTATCAATGATTTCTGTAATCATTAACACTAAAAGTAAGGAACTCCAGGACATCCCTATAGTTTCAGAATACCCAGATGTTTTTCCCGAAGAATTACCTGGTTTACCACCTGATAGGGAAGTAGAGTTTAGAATCCATTTAATTCCAGGTACTACACCAATAGCTAAGACACCTTATCGATTAGCACCTACCGAAATGCTAGAATTGAAAAAGCAATTAGATGAATTACTAAGCAAAGGATTCATACAACCTAGTTCATCCCCTTGGGGTGCACCAGTGTTGTTTGTGTAAAAGAAAGATGGATCAATGAGAATGTGTATCGATTATAGGGAATTGAATAAAGTTACAATTAAGAACCGATACCCATTACCTAGGATTGATGATCTTTTTGATCAATTGCAAGGAGCTAGGTATTTCTCTAAGATAGACTTAAGATCAGGATATCACCAGTTGAAAGTGCAAGAAGAGGACATACCTAAAACTGCTTTCAGAACCAGGTATGGTCATTATGAGTTTACAGTCATGCCCTTCGGATTAACCAATGCTCCAGCCGCATTTATGGACATGATGAATAGGATCTGTAAACCCTACTTGGATAAATTTGTGATCGTTTTCATTAACGATATACTTATTTATTCCAAAAGTCAAGAGGAACATTGTGAGCACTTGCATGCACTCTTAACCTTGTTAAGAAAGGAAAAGCTTTATGCCAAATTCTCGAAGTGTGAATTCTGGCTACAAGAAGTGCAATTTTTAGGTCATATGTTGAATCGCGAAGGAATTCACGTAGATCCTGCTAAAATAGAAGCAATCACAAATTGGAAAGCTCCACGAACAGCTATGGAAATTAGAAGTTTTCTAGGCTTAGCTGGATACTATAGACGATTTATTAAGGATTTCTCTAAGATAGCCGTACCTTTGACTAAGCTAACCTGTAAGGCAGTTAAGTTCGAATGGGGAACTAGACAAGAAGAAGCCTTTAGGATTCTAAAGCACAAATTGACAAATGCTCCAATTTTAGCTTTACCCGAAGGAACCGAGGATTTTGAAGTATACTGTGATGCTTCAAAATTAGGATATGGATGTGTGTTGATGTAACGCAAAAAGGTAATTGCGTATGCCTCTAGGCAATTGAAAAAGCACGAAGAGAATTACACAACTCATGACCTAGAGTTAGGAGCCATAATTTTTGCCCTTAAAATTTGGAGACATTATCTGTATGGAAGTAAGTTTACTATCTATACGGACCATAAGAGTTTAAGGTATATATTTGGGCAAAAAGAGTTAAACATGAGGCAAAGAAGGTGGGTGGAAATCCTAAGTGATTACGATTGTGATATTCAATATCACGAAGGAAAAGCAAACGTAGTCGCAGACGCCTTAAGTCGTAAGTATCATGAAAAGCAAAAGCGAGTCCGTGCTCTTAGGTTAAATCTACAATTAGATTTAATGGAACAATTGAAGAAAATTCAGGGAACGGCAATCAAGGACGATGCCGAAGGAATGAAAGGTTACCTAAAGGAATTAGAACAAGTAAAAGATGGAATTTGGAGATTCCACAAGAAACGAATTTGGGTACCTAAGCAAGGAGAATTAAGAAATAAGATTTTAGAAGAATCTCATAAATCTAGGTATACTGTACATCCAGGAAATAATAAGATGTACCAAGATTTAAGAAATAATTTCTGGTGGATAGGAATGAAAAAGGATATAGCCGAATACGTATCTAAGTGTCTAACCTGTTCACAAGTTAAAGCCGAACATCAGAAATCTTCAGGACTACTACAACAGTTAGAAATGCCTGTATGGAAATGGGAACTCATAACAATGGATTTTGTTACTAAGTTACCCAAAACCAGAAAAGGTAATGATGCTATTTGGGTAATTGTGGATCGATTAACCAAATCAGCTCATTTTCTATCAATGAAGGAAACCTTTAGCATGGAAAGGTTAGCCAAGTTGTATGTAGATGAAGTAGTATCCTTACATGGAGTCCCACTATCCATTGTATCGGATAGAGATAGTTGTTTCACTTCCCGTTTCTGGACAAGTTTCCAAGAGGCAATGGGAACTCGACTTAACTTAAGTACCGCATATCATCCTCAAACTGTAACGCCCCAAAAACTTGAATGTTTATATTCGCTATATGTCCTTATATGATATATCGTGAAATAAATAACTAGGCTATTTAACCTAGTTAATTGTATGTGTAACGCCCCAAAACTTGAATGTTTACATTTGCCATATGTTTTAAATGATAAAACTTAAAATAAGATGACTAGGCTACCTAACCTAGTTACATAGTTAGTCAAAACAAATAAGGAATGAAATTGGGACAATTATGAGCAAATAACAAACAAGAGGGGCTGAAATTAAAGATTTGAGATGAAGTTTTGGTTAAGTGCAAAAGTCAGTAGTTGTATGTGTTTGGTGTGTGTGTGTGTCGACACCAACAAGAGAGAAGAAGGGGAGAATGCTCAAAAGATGCAATTTCATCAAATTGAAAAGGGAATTCAGCCCAAATCTAATGCATGTACATGAATTCTTGATCATCTAGCCCTATAAATCACTTGGTAAGTTGTAGATTCTTATTTGATAATCTTTTTGGAAATGGGTTATGATCAAATCCATGAATTCATATGAAACTAAGCATGATTAGGTATTAGAAGCATCAACTAGAACTTATTTTGTATGTAATTTCAAGTAAGTTGATGTTTAAGATGAAAACCCACTAGTTGGGTGATGAAGATGACATGGGTGTTTCACCCATGTCCAAGTCTTGTTCAAATCATGATGTAGTATGAGGCATTAGATAAATTCTTGTTAGATGAATTGTGTATATTATAGAGTATGTATGATATTTGGTTGAATTTGATGAATGAAGATAAGAACTTGGAAGATTATGCATGAGTTAGTTGTACATTGTGCATTGAATGGTGTACGCACACCAAGTGTTTGATGAAATGACTAGGTGAAGATAGGAAGGGAAATTGTATGCAAGAATTGAGTAACTTGGCATAGGATGTGATAATGTAGTATTGATAGTTAAGATTAGCATGAGATACGTGTTTTGAATGAGATACATATGGGTAGTAGTTAATGATGTGATTTAGTAAAAGTATGCTTTAGGAACTAGTACTCAAAGCTTGAAAGGTGGTGCACACCTTGAGGCGGATTAGTGGCATAATGGTAATGTAGAATGAACGTGTACTAAATGTGGGAGTTGTGGACTACTAGTTAAATATGATGTTACGATTACATGAAAATGATTTTGTGAACATAGGGTATGAAATTAAGTGATCATGTAGTTGTATGTACCACATGGCGTGAAGTGAAATGTGTATGTTGTGATTACAATAATCTATCATATCAAGATAAATGTGTGTGTATGTTCATAAGTTGGAAATAAGTAAGCATGACCATTGACTTTTCGGAAAGGTCAACGAATATGCGAGTCACATGATTAAACGTATGAATGTGTTTATGAGATTTTAAAGAATTATGTATATGTGTTAGGACAATTATGCATGGGTATGCATGATGATAAATTTGATTAAGAGAATGTAAACAATGTGGTTGTCGGTTTATGTCGTATGCATGTTAATGTTTGACTAATGAAAGTCTATATAATTAAGAGTTAGAAATGGATGTGATATGAACAAACGTGCATACTAACTATGATGTGGACATAATGACTTGAAAGTATAGGGATCATGTGGAAATGGACTCAAGCAAGAAAGGCAAACGGGTCAAAAGGAGGCAAGGGAACGGACGCAAAAAGGTAAGTGATTTCCGTAATCGCTTCTTAGTTGTTTATGTAAAGTTATGTGCTAGTTAGTTAAGTAAGTTAATTGAGGACCAATACGGATGTGTGGTATGAAACCAATGATTTCTGTTAAGTAGATGTAACGGGTCAAAATGCAGTCTTGATGTTAAAACGAAAGTGTTGATTGATGAAAACATGAACGGGTCGAATAAACCGTGAATGAATAATAAGCCGATAGCGCATAAGTTAAGAATTTCCTTAACCCGGATGTGGGATTTTGAGTCCATAGGGTAGGGAACCAATTTACAAGCATGTAGGAAGAAACGGGAGGTTAAACGGATAAACGGGTTGAAAGTTATGCAAGTTTTAGTGCGCGCGAACGACGAAACAACACAGCAGGAAAAACCAACTTTTGAGAG
This sequence comes from Helianthus annuus, assembly GCF_002127325.2. Classification (NCBI taxonomy): domain Eukaryota; kingdom Viridiplantae; phylum Streptophyta; class Magnoliopsida; order Asterales; family Asteraceae; genus Helianthus; species Helianthus annuus. Next base: position 23,070,672 of record NC_035438.2, on the reverse strand, counting down.
GCCGTCGCCGACGCCCACATGGGCCGTCGTCGACGCCCTCTGGAAATGTCAGTTTTGCTGACGGGTTATCTTGCTGTCTACGGAGGTTTGGGCTACGGGCAAATGCAAGGGCCGTCGCCGACGCCCTTCCCATGTCCAAAAAGCTGAAAATTAGTTATTTATGTTATATATGCATCGTAGGCTTCGGTATATTATCCGTGGTTTATGGCAAGCCTTTTAAACATGATTTCGAGTGTTCCCTCGACACTTATAAGTTGCAAACTCAAGTCTAAGCACCATGTAATTCATGTATGGATATATATGAGGTATGTAAGATCTTGGACATGTACATATTAGTGTATGTACATATGTAGATGTGTATTTAAGTATATATGAAGGTACGTATGAGTGTATGCAAGTAAGTAGAGGTATAGTAAAGCATGTATGTACGTAGATGTGTATTTTATGTATATATGAAGATACGTATGTGTATATGAACGTATGTAGAGACGTAGTAATGTATGTGTGTATGTAGATATGTAATTGGTATATATGAAGGTATGTATGAGTATATGCATGTATGTAGAGATGTAGGAAGGTAAGTGCGTATGTAGATGTGTATGTATATATGTAAAAATGTATGTGTGCATGATTTAGATACGTTGGGTAATATGTTATTAATAGTGTGCCTTGTGAATGATAAGTAATGCAGGTACATTATTGAAGCCTCACCAGAATATGGATACGCAGTTGAAATGCTTAAAAATAGAATGATAACGCAATAGGAAGTGTACGAGATGGAATCTTGTTTATGTATTGTGTACTAATGTGATGAATGTATGTGGTGAGTGCAGGTTGTACGGGGTTGTCTAAGGATGTAATTTGTTATACATAAGTTATGATTTATTCTATAATTCAGTCAGTTTGATGTATTCAATATAAAAGAGTTATTTTAAAAGTGAACTTTCAAGTAAGACATAAGGTTTATAATGAAAGAAATTTTATGGCATGAACTTCCGCTGCGACTTTTGTTAATTACGTGTTAGGGTCTTACAAGTTGGTATCAGAGCCCGGTTTGAGGGAAATCAAGTATGAGGAGACAAATACTTGAACTCAAACCTGTGTGCTCTTATGATAAGGAACCCGTACAATCCAAGACTCGATCAAGATCTAAGGGTAGAAGCCAAGGTAAGTATGTGCTTAAGTATGTATTGGAAGATAACTAACAATATGTTATGTGAAGGGTAAGCATGGATGCTTGGAAAGAATGATCTGCGAATGCGGTCTAGCACCGGCACCAAGGTATGTAATACGACATATCGACCCAGGTACATATATTTAATATATGTAAGTACATGTAATGGCAAAACCTATCAATAAAAGGAGAATTTTGAATGAAAAATAATGATAAGAACGGTAATGAAGTTTTGGAAATGTTACACATGCCGAAACCTAATTCTTCGGACATAAGGTGACAATTGCACGAAGACACGAAACTAGTATGTGGATTGTGTACCTGGCCAGTACACAAGAAACATATGACGATCGTGAGCCCGTGATAATCGTTACAGGCGTGTCCGTTAGAATTAGGTAGTAGGTGGGCGTGAGGATAAAAGGGGAAAGTAAGACTTTCAGGATTTCGAAAGTACCAAATATACAAGAGAAGCATGAATGATATGTTAGAATCCGCGAGACGGATTCGAAACATGAAAGGAAGGAAAGTATGAATGATATGTTAGAATCCGCGAGACGGATTCGAAGCATGGAAGTAATGAAGTATGAATGACCTGTTTGAATCCGTGAGACGGATTCAACATATGTAAGGAATGAAAGGTGTGAATGCTATGTTTGAATCCATTAGATGGATTCAAATCATAGGATGAAAAAGTTTGAACTCGTAAGTAAGTATGAATCAAATAGGTAAGAATTAACGGCTTGACTTCGAAAAGTCAAACTGCAAAAGTTGACGAATGAGTCATGCGGGTTAAATGGTAACTGCCATTTAAACTCAATATATTTAATGTTTTGATTTGTAAGTTTTATACTTGTAGGCGAGCATAATGTTTGGCACGCAAACTTAAATTTTGACGAAGGAAATAAGTTTTGAACATATTATGTGTTAGATGCGTTAGTAATCAATCCTTAGGAATCGTAATGGATGACGGGCTACGACCCGGACAATGATTTAAGTATGAACGAGAAGGATAAGTTTTGTTAAGAATGCCTAAATAACGTAATGAATGTTTTTGCAAGTAAGCATGAATGGAAAGCAGTACGAACGTGTACCCCAATACATATACGATAATTAAGAAATGTCGGTTAGCCTTGAAAAGTCAAACTATGAAGGTTGATGAAATAAGTAACTAGAATGAAAGAGTTTCGTGTGAGAAATAAAATGTACTAACCATTAAATTGTTGATGAAAATGTTAGAACCCTTGATGTGATGAAACCAATCAAAGTGGTGGAATGAAGCGTACGAGTGGAGGCACATCACATGGATGAATGAAATCTAGCCTTGTACGGCTAGCACTCGCGAAGAACGTGGACAGATCTAAATTACGGATCGCTGTAGTACGGAATGAAATCGAGGTAAGTAAAGTGTTTTAATTTATGACAGGTAAGTATGAATTAGTAAATTGAAAACGCCCTGCAAATTGAATGGTGGAAGGAGTATGGTTTAGTATGGAATGTTTGATCCCTTATAGTTGACATATGAAGAGAACTATGTCAGTAAGAATTAGATTTTATAAGTTTTGAACGAAGATTTCGGGTATTGGTTAAACTCTCTTAAGAAGAACCTGCATGATGCGCTTGCTTCGGCAACTTAAGTGATGCCTGAATTGAGAAGAATAGTAATGTAGGATAACAGAGGTGAGTTGAAGGTAACGTAAGGGTACGTATAGTACAAATAACTATAGGAAAACGTAGAATGACGCTAACTTTGGAGTTAAGCGTATATATGTGACTATGAAATAGTAGTTTTGTTGTGGTAACAAAACAATAGTTAAATATTATACAGTGTATGTAGAGAATGTAATTTTAAGAAATGAGATGAAGGTATTAGATCCGACATGAACGGATCATATGAATGTATGTATGACTACAGGTTGAAGAAGCATGTATATTGACCCATTATCAACAGGTCAAGGAAATGAGGATGTTATGTAAAGGTATGGTATGGAAAGTATAGACTGTTAGAAAGGAGTCACAAGCGTTTTTGTGTTGTAGAAAACTTCTCGGATGGATTGATTTAAAAGTAAAACTAGAATGGGTCTAGTAAGAATAAGAAAGGTTTCGGGGACGAAACCTCCTTTAAGGGGGGTAGACTTGTAACGCCCCAAAAACTTGAATGTTTATATTCGCTATATGTCCTTATATGATATATCGTGAAATAAATAACTAGGCTATTTAACCTAGTTAATTGTATGTGTAACGCCCCAAAACTTGAATGTTTACATTTGCCATATGTTTTAAATGATAAAACTTAAAATAAGATGACTAGGCTACCTAACCTAGTTACATAGTTAGTCAAAACAAATAAGGAATGAAATTGGGACAATTATGAGCAAATAACAAACAAGAGGGGCTGAAATTAAAGATTTGAGATGAAGTTTTGGTTAAGTGCAAAAGTCAGTAGTTGTATGTGTTTGGTGTGTGTGTGTGTCGACACCAACAAGAGAGAAGAAGGGGAGAATGCTCAAAAGATGCAATTTCATCAAATTGAAAAGGGAATTCAGCCCAAATCTAATGCATGTACATGAATTCTTGATCATCTAGCCCTATAAATCACTTGGTAAGTTGTAGATTCTTATTTGATAATCTTTTTGGAAATGGGTTATGATCAAATCCATGAATTCGTATGAAACTAAGCATGATTAGGTATTAGAAGCATCAACTAGAACTTATTTTGTATGTAATTTCAAGTAAGTTGATGTTTAAGATGAAAACCCACTAGTTGGGTGATGAAGATGACATGGGTGTTTCACCCATGTCCAAGTCTTGTTCAAATCATGATGTAATGTGAGGCATTAGATAAATTCTTGTTAGATGAATTGTGTATATTATAGAGTATGTATGATATTTGGTTGAATTTGATGAATGAAGATAAGAACTTGGAAGATTATGCATGAGTTAGTTGTACATTGTGCATTGAATGGTGTACGCACACCAAGTGTTTGATGAAATGACTAGGTGAAGATAGGAAGGGAAATTGTATGCAAGAATTGAGTAACTTGGCATAGGATGTGATAATGTAGTATTGATAGTTAAGATTAGCATGAGATACGTGTTTTGAATGAGATACATATGGGTAGTAGTTAATGATGTGATTTAGTAAAAGTATGCTTTAGGAACTAGTACTCAAAGCTTGAAAGGTGGTGCACACCTTGAGGCGGATTAGTGGCATAATGGTAATGTAGAATGAACGTGTACTAAATGTGGGAGTTGTGGACTACTAGTTAAATATGATGTTACGATTACATGAAAATGATTTTGTGAACATAGGGTATGAAATTAAGTGATCATGTAGTTGTATGTACCACATGGCGTGAAGTGAAATGTGTATGTTGTGATTACAATAATCTATCATATCAAGATAAATGTGTGTGTATGTTCATAAGTTGGAAATAAGTAAGCATGACCATTGACTTTTCGGAAAGGTCAACGAATATGCGAGTCACATGATTAAACGTATGAATGTGTTTATGAGATTTTAAAGAATTATGTATATGTGTTAGGACAATTATGCATGGGTATGCATGATGATAAATTTGATTAAGAGAATGTAAACAATGTGGTTGTCGGTTTATGTCGTATGCATGTTAATGTTTGACTAATGAAAGTCTATATAATTAAGAGTTAGAAATGGATGTGATATGAACAAACGTGCATACTAACTATGATGTGGACATAATGACTTGAAAGTATAGGGATCATGTGGAAATGGACTCAAGCAAGAAAGGCAAACGGGTCAAAAGGAGGCAAGGGAACGGACGCAAAAAGGTAAGTGATTTCCGTAATCGCTTCTTAGTTGTTTATGTAAAGTTATGTGCTAGTTAGTTAAGTAAGTTAATTGAGGACCAATACGGATGTGTGGTATGAAACCAATGATTTCTGTTAAGTAGATGTAACGGGTCAAAATGCAGTCTTGATGTTAAAACGAAAGTGTTGATTGATGAAAACATGAACGGGTCGAATAAACCGTGAATGAATAATAAGCCGATAGCGCATAAGTTAAGAATTTCCTTAACCCGGATGTGGGATTTTGAGTCCATAGGGTAGGGAACCAATTTACAAGCATGTAGGAAGAAACGGGAGGTTAAACGGATAAACGGGTTGAAAGTTATGCAAGTTTTAGTGCGCGCGAACGACGAAACAACACAGCAGGAAAAACCAACTTTTGAGAGGCCGTCGCCGACGCCCACATGGGCCGTCGTCGACGCCCTCTGGAAATGTCAGTTTTGCTGACGGGTTATCTTGCTGTCTACGGAGGTTTGGGCTACGGGCAAATGCAAGGGCCGTCGCCGACGCCCCCTAGGGCCGTCGCCGACGCCCTTCCCATGTCCAAAAAGCTGAAAATTAGTTATTTATGTTATATATGCATCGTAGGCTTCGGTATATTATCCGTGGTTTATGGCAAGCCTTTTAAACATGATTTCGAGTGTTCCCTCGACACTTATAAGTTGCAAACTCAAGTCTAAGCACCATGTAATTCATGTATGGATATATATGAGGTATGTAAGATCTTGGACATGTACATATTAGTGTATGTACATATGTAGATGTGTATTTAAGTATATATGAAGGTACGTATGAGTGTATGCAAGTAAGTAGAGGTATAGTAAAGCATGTATGTACGTAGATGTGTATTTTATGTATATATGAAGATACGTATGTGTATATGAACGTATGTAGAGACGTAGTAATGTATGTGTGTATGTAGATATGTAATTGGTATATATGAAGGTATGTATGAGTATATGCATGTATGTAGAGATGTAGGAAGGTAAGTGCGTATGTAGATGTGTATGTATATATGTAAAAATGTATGTGTGCATGATTTAGATACGTTGGGTAATATGTTATTAATAGTGTGCCTTGTGAATGATAAGTAATGCAGGTACATTATTGAAGCCTCACCAGAATATGGATACGCAGTTGAAATGCTTAAAAATAGAATGATAACGCAATAGGAAGTGTACGAGATGGAATCTTGTTTATGTATTGTGTACTAATGTGATGAATGTATGTGGTGAGTGCAGGTTGTACGGGGTTGTCTAAGGATGTAATTTGTTATACATAAGTTATGATTTATTCTATAATTCAGTCAGTTTGATGTATTCAATATAAAAGAGTTATTTTAAAAGTGAACTTTCAAGTAAGACATAAGGTTTATAATGAAAGAAATTTTATGGCATGAACTTCCGCTGCGACTTTTGTTAATTACGTGTTAGGGTCTTACACAAACGGACGGACAAAGTGAAAGGACGATACAAACCCTGGAAGACATGCTCCGAGCATGTGTAATTGACTTTGGTGGTAATTGGGATAACCATTTACCATTAATTGAATTCTCCTATAACAATAGTTATCATTCGAGCATCGAAGCTGCTCCATTCGAAGCACTGTATGGACGCAAATGCAGAACTCCCGTTTGTTGGGCGGAAATAGGAGAAAGTCAATTATCAGGTCCAGAGATTGTGCAAGAAACTACTGACAAGATATCGCAAATCAAGGAAAGACTGAAAACTGCTAGAGATCGTCAGAAGAGCTATGCAGATAATCGTCGCAAGCCGTTAGAATTCCAAGTCGGGGACAAAGTACTATTAAAAGTATCTCCTTGGAAAGGAGTAATATGATTTGGTAAGAAAGGAAAACTGAGTCCCAAATATGTTGGACCATTCCCAGTGATCCAACGAATCGGACCAGTAGCTTATCGGTTACAACTACCAGAAGAATTAGCTGGAGTACATGATGTGTTTCATGTATCCAATCTCAAGAAATGTCTATCAGACAAATCCCTGGTAGTACCTCTTCAAGATATAGAGGTAAATGAAAAGCTGAAATTCGTAGAGAAACCCTTACAAATAGAAGACCGGAAGATCAAGTTTCTCAAACACAAACGACTAGTGCTAGTAAAAGTCAAATGGGAATCCAGGAGAGGACCAGAGTACACCTGGGAACTGGAATCAGAGATGAAGCGAAAGTACCCTCATCTATTTCAGTAAATCTCGAGGACGAGATTTTTCTCAAGGTGGGGAGGATGTAACAACTGCCACTGAAATCAATAATTAGGACGATAATTAGTCAATAAGAAAACCCTAATTGAGACACCCAATTAATTCTGCACTAGCCCTAAAATTTTCAGAACAGTTGGAATTAGGATCAGGACCCCTAAAACTCGAGGGGGGCAAACCCTAGTTGACAATTATCTAAAATAAAACGTAGCTATGTTCTGATTGGCTGGATTTTTGAGTCACCTAAGCTATACCCGAGCTAGGCAGCCTATGAATTAGACTGCTTAGCTTACGGACCGTAAGGGGGTTAGGCATACGGTCCGTAAGCGAGTCTCAAAAATCACTATAAATAGCCAACATTGGCACTTAGCTTCTGTTGTTCAAACGTCGCACAGATTTCGTCTGTACGTCGAGTTATTGCTGTTACACTACAATTAAACACACACGGTCACGAGGTGCTGCCGCAATCAGGGTAATAACTCGATCGCTATTACGATTCAACATCCGATCGATTATAACTATCCAACGATTGTCCGAGTGCTGCTCAAATTGAGCTTGTACTTAGTTATTCATTGTGATTTCGACTTGAATGTTTGAGTGCTGTTCGAATTCGGACTATGCTCTGTCATTCGTTGTGAATCCATTGAATTGTTAAGTATCGCACTTGATAATAGTTGCGAGGGTTTAATCTCGTGAATTGACGTAACTGCTGAATTAGTTACTAATCCCGTTTGTGTGTGCATTGTTATTTAAATTAGGTTAGAAGGCTAATCAGTAAAGCTTATACTCTGCTCGTAAATCTGCAATGTGAGTCATTCTCTTTTTATCAACTGTTTTACAAAACTCCAAGTTATTTTTAAAGTTATAATTACAGTGATTAAGTCTATGTAATCACCAAGTTACAGCCGGTATGTGGGGTTTTGTATACATTACTTATTTCCCGTCACACTTGGACAACGAGTTAGCCAAGGGGTGATCTGACCACAGTCACAGACACCATTTGGACAACGAGATAGCCAATGGGTAGTCGGGTGACAAATACTGTGGGTAGTTGGTTTGATATCAGAAAAATTGTAATTCCCCTTAATACTGTAGATTATAACAAATGTGTCGTTTTCAGTAAAATGAATGATTCACTCAGTATTTCCCCGCTGACAAAACCTTTTTCAAACATGTTTCAGGTGATCTGGTATGAGCAAAGAAAAGTGCCGTGGAGCACTCCCAGCTTAGAAAAGTGGCTCAATGTAAATAAATAAACGAACATGTTTTGAAAATAAAGATTTCCCGGAGAAATCACATTATTGTAAATTACGGGATTTTATCCCTCAGTTATAAAACGGGCAGTTTAAATTATTGAAAGATCCTGTTTTTAAAAGACTTCCGCTGTCGCTTAAATTAAATACCACGGGATTCCTGTCCCGCGGCTCTTGAAACGGGTTAAACCGGGTCGGGGGCCGTGACAGTATGTAATATGATACAAACATGGTGGATACGCCGCTGGTACTTCCTATATATAAATGCTTGTATAATATTACATATCGTGGTGTTATCTAAATCATTTCTGTTTAGACATATTACGTTTTACACAAATAACATATTCTTCACAAGACATTATTTTTACAAACAACTTACCTTATACAAATTCATCTTACTAGGTTATACATTTAACCTTACACTTTATTTATACGTATCATCTGAACTTATCGTTTTTCATACGATTTACAAAACAAAACAAATTACAAGGTTCATGACTGACTGTTATTAAACGTTTCTTTAAACTCAAGTCATGGATCCCATTTTCACAAAACCTATGTATCTCACAGGCATTTTTATGCTGACGTACCTACTTTCACATGTGTTTTCAGGAGCTGTTCCATAGGATGATGATCATGACACTAGGGCGGACCTGTGCCTTAGAGACTAAAAATGAAGATAGACTAGTTTAATTATGTTATGAACTCTTTGATTCCTATTTAAGACAATATAACACTCTTGTTTATAAATAAAAATACAACTTTGTATGCCATGGTCATGAAACAATTAATTCTGTCCCAACACTCCCCGGCGTTTCCGCCGCGGTTGCATGTTATACGCGGCCGGGGTGTGACAAGTGGCGCGAGGGCCGCCGCGCACTACCGGGAAAATGACCTGTTGCTCTTGCCATGAGGGTTCATAAGGGCGCTTGCCCTTCTCTTTTGCGTTGTATCTTGGTCCATTGACCATATGGGTTTCTAGGCGTCGGACTTTCTTGTGATTCCCCTCATCCTGGGGTTGAATCTGTCGAGTTTCTTTGCGCACGTTTTTCACCAGGTGGCTTAGCTTCCCGCTTTTTAGCGTTGTCTCAATCTCTTGACGTAAACTGAAGCAATCATCTGTCAGGTACCCTGTATCTTTGTGGAAGTCGCAGTACAGGTTGGGGTCTTGCCCCTTCTTATTTTTCATAGGCCTTGGAGCCTTGGAATCATGATTCTCCGTCATTAACACCTCTTTTGGTGTTTTTATGAGCGGAGTCCAGTGCTTTTCTCGGTTTTCATCCCTGACTGCTTTTCGATAGCCGATTCTATCAATTGTGTCGCGCGCATCTTCTCTATAGCGCGGTCTCTCTTCATGGCCCCTTGATCTTCCGAATTTCCAATCGTTACCTTTGTACTTGTTGCGCTTGTTGTGATCGCGCGAGTTTCCCTTGGAGAATCGGTCTTCGGTATAATAATTCTTGTTTCCAGCGAGTGACTCTTCAGTTTGCGCGACTATTTTCGCGGCTTCCATGAGTTTATCCCATTCTTTGGGCATTCCATCTTTCCCGGTGATAGTTCTGATGAGACTATCACAGCGAATGGCTTTCTTGAAGTGGCAACGCATGAGTTGTTCACTTACGCCACTGATTTCCAAGCACTCCTTGTTGAAGTGAGTGATGAAATCTTCCAAACCCTCGTTATCTCTGCGCCAGATGTCTTCTACCTCGGCTGTGTCGCGCTGGTAACGTCTCTGTTGACTGAAGTGACTCAAGAACTGTGTCTTGAAATCCACCCATGATTTGATCTTTCCCGGAGGGAGGCTGTCGAACCAGGCGCGAGCAGCCCCTGTAAGAGTTTGAATAAACAGATGGCACCACATGGGCATGTTCCATCCTCCCATGCAACCTACGCTTGTGAAAATTCTGACGTGATCATCGGGATGAGTCAATCCATTAAACTTTCCAACTGTCGGAGGTAACTTCTCTCTTGAAAGTGGCGCAAGCGCAATTTTTGGAATGAACTTTGAATGTTCCGCAACTTTAGCTGGTCGATAGGCGAGGCGGAAGTCTCGCTCTGCCTCTTCGGTGTACCCTACGTGTTGTCTTGGTTTGTAGTATTCATGGTTCTTCTGCAAGCGATTGAAGACTGACGAACCCTCATCATCTCCCCAAGTTGGATCGTTCGGGTCAGTATCCTCCCATTCATTGTTCATGTTGCGCGGCGTGAGCCGGCTATGAACTGGACCTCTTTGAAGGTGTGATGGATAGTCATAGTAGCTTTCTGTCTCTCCCCGTGTATCGCGCGTGTCATGCATGCTTAGTCGTCTGGTAGGGGGAAGTCTATTAGCTCTGCCTTGGATGTTTTGCTTTGGGGGTATCTGGCGCGCCCCCTGACTTTGTCCCTGGGGAGTAACCAAGGACGGTTCTGCCGTTAGGACTGCTTGCTGTGCGATCAGAGATTGATACGCCACGTTAATGGTGGCGATATTTTTGGCGTACCACGAGGCTGGAGTTTCGCCCTCTAGTAGCCCTAATAGCGCCGAAACGTTTTGAGGTGGAGCCGGGTTTGAAGGTCCAGCGCCGTTGTTTCCTGGGGTCACCGTCTGAGTGATGCGGGTGATGCTCCCGCGCGGTCCCCCAGTGTTGGTTACTTCGATTTCGCCAATCTCTTCAATGTGTTGGGGTTGGACGTTTTGATTACCCTCACCCAACACCGCATTAGAGTTTGCTCCAAAACCAAACTCGGGAATGATTCCTTGACCAGCCATGATCGAAGGAGGAAAAAACGACGAAAAACTCAAAAAAAAGAAGATGAAAGTGGTTGTAGAAAACCGGTGGGCGCCAATGAAGAAACACGGAACTAATTATGGGACTAATCAGTTGGGTTTATGTCTCTGCCATAGAGGTTAATCTTCTAATGACTTTCTGAGCTTCGTCCTGATCGTCTAATCCTGCAAAACAGAACACCGTTACTCGTTAAGAGGGGAATATGGGGGTTTCCCTCTTAACCGGGCTCCGGCGTGAGAATAAGCGACTGCTTTGGGGAAGATAATTAAGTATTAAGAGTGAGAGTAGAGGGAGTGGAATCCTTTTACCTATGAAGGAAGTGCTCTATTTATAGCCGGAGTGGTGTAGAGGATGTGGGCTGATGGGCCTTGGGCCGTAAGACGACAACAGGGTGGATATGCCTTTTGTCTCACTGGTGTCGACCGTTAGTGTCTTCTAGACGTTTCTCGGTGTTGGCGCACAATGAGTGGAGCCACGTGTCGCTGTTGTCGGTCTCTGTCATCAGCCAGTTAGTGGAGATCGTGGGGCAGGTGTCTCTGCCCCATGATTGGTGCTACGTAGGCGTCCTTGAGTACTTTATGTCTCCTGCATGTCAGGTGATCGTGGAGCACGATTGAGCAAAGCCCAGAGGATGTGGATTGGCTCGTTTCATCTGGCACTTGTACCCTTTGTACTCTAAGATGTCTTTGCGCCGCATCTCTGCGCGACCCTTGTTGCACATGGGGTTAGCCTGCGCGAGGTATAGGTGATTGTAGGCTCGACTTCAAGATGCTAAGTGTTGAAGTCGGTTTCTTTCCCTTGCTTGGATCTCGCGCGGGGTTGTTAAGTGTTGCCTTGCCGCGCGAGGTTGAGATTGAAGAAGTAATTGATTAAGGAGTACGGCCCTGCGCAACCCGGAGGGAGATTCGCGCAGCTTTTTCGGACCATACCCCTTCTGTAACACCCCAAAACTCGAATTATCTAGTTGTTAATATGTTATCACGTTTAAAAGAAGGAGATGTAATAACTAGGTTATCAAACCAAGTTAAATGCTTGGTTTAAACAAATAAGAATAGGAATTGGGTAAATTATGAACAATGGCAAACATGAGGGGTTGATATGGACAAAAGGAAAAGATAAAATATAAACAAAAAAAAATAACCCTTAAACCACACACCTGGGCGTGTGTTCGATCAGAAGAAGAGAAAGAAAGGGGTCAAACCCTAGAACACCAAAATCTATCAAATTGAAAGGGGAATTGAAGCCTAGTTGAATGCATGAACTAAGAATGATGATCATCTAAGCATACCCAACATCAAGTAAGTCGAAATTTGCAATTTTGTGATGTTTGATTTTGTGGGTCTAGTATAATTCGGGTATGTAATGCAAAAAATGGTATGAATAATGGTTGCTATGGTTGTCAAAACATCAAGAGATGTTAAATTTTGAATATGAGCATGGATTAGGCAAAACCCACTTGCATGTCAAGGAATGGCTAGAAATTTTGAGATTCTACATGTTAATTTGGTTGTTGTTGATGAACTTGTTATGAATAATTGATGTTACAACCATACGTTCATAGTTAGGATGAAATATTGTTATGAACTTGATTTATTGTTAATAAGTTATGTGAAGATTTAGTAGGAATCACGCTTTAAAAGCTTGTACATAATGTTTTACAAATGCGAAACCCGCCAAGTGTTCGATGAAATGCCTAAGAGAACAAATTTGTGAAATTGTATGAAAGTTGTGGGTAAATATGTATAAAAAGTGTTCATGGTGTAGTCGTTAGCAAAATAATATGTTAAGTGTGCTTAAGGTGGAGTCCATATGAGAATTCGGATCGAATGTATGGTTTGGTAAAAATTATGCATTAGGGACTTGTACCTTGTGCTTAAATGGTGTGATGCTCACCATGTATTTGATGCACTTGATTTATGGTAGTTAAAAGTGAATGTGTATGAATGTGAAACGAATAGCTTATTGGTAAGTAATAATGTTGGAATTATGTCGTGTACGTATGTATGATAATAAATTTAATTAAGTAAATGTTGAACAATGTGGTTGCCAGTTCATGTCTTATGCGTGATAAAGTTTGACTATTAAAAGTCTATGTAGCTAAGGGTTGGAAATGGATGTGATATGAATGAACACGCATACTAACTATGATATGGGTATAATGACTTGAACGGATAGGAAACCCCAAATTGGCGTGGACTCAGGTATGGAAGGCTAACGGATCAAGAGGAAATGAGGAAGCTATGCACAAACTTGGATGCACAAGGTAAGTGATTCCGTAATCACTTCTTAGTATGTTTAAGTAATGTAGCGTTTTAATTAATTAATTAAACATGATGTCTAAAGTCAAATGTGGATTAGGATGTATGAAATTAGTGGATTTCATTAAGTAGACCAATGGGTCAAATTAAGGTCTTATGATTATGTTGAAATGTTGCATAAGATATGGCTACGATACTATAACTGGTTAATGGGTAGAGTTGCTTGTAAGTACGTGATCTAGGAATCGGAGATGCGGTTTAATGGTCAACATAATCAGAGGTGAGTTTGGTTTAATAGATAAACCATTATGTAAGTGGAGGTTTTAGTAACGAAGTTTGATTCGTAGACTTAAATGAAATGAATGAGTTTAACGAATACCGGGTATTGGGTGTGTAAACCCCAAGTACAAAACTCCGGATAAAGTAAAAGTATTATGATTATAATGTTCATGTATGTTTTGGATAAAACAAATGAGTGGTTTGATGAAAACATGAACGGGTCGAATAATTAGAAAATGACTATTAAGTTGAAAGCGCGTAAGTTAAGAATTTCCTTTAACCGAAAGTGGGATATCAAGTCCATATGATAGAGGGTTAAATTACGATCACGTAGGAAAAAGAATCGGGTAAAACGGATAAAAAATGAGAGAGTTATGTCCGTTTCGGTAAGAATTAATGGCTGGGAAAAGTGCAGAGCTGACACGGCCGGGTGGTGAGTTGACACGGCCGGGTGAAGGTTCTGTCAAAAATATTATTTATGTGATTTATGCATCGTAGGCTTCGGTATATTATCCGTGGACTACGGTGGGCCTCCCAAACATGATTTCGAGTGTTCCCTTGACGATTATAAGTTGTAAACCCAAGTTTAAGCCTCATGTAATTTATATAAGAGTATGATAGATGTATGTAATGAAGTTGGACATGTATTACATGTAAATGGTATACAAGAATGCGTACGGAACACGTAGGTATGAATACATGATTGTAGGTATGATTGAATGTATATTAGGTATGTAGATGTGTATGATTGTAAGTATGTATGTGTGCAAGTATGTGCGAATGCATGATTTGGATGCATTTGAGAATTAACGTTACTAACAATGCCCTTGAGTTTGGGATGTAATGCAGGAATGAGAATGTCGAATTCTTATGAAGTTGAAGCCGAACTCGGATCAAGAGACTTAGAGAGAATAGTCGAATGAATCGAAGCTATATTGTCGAACATTATACGAAAGTTAATTGTGTGAGAATATTGTTGTATGAGGTTGTCAATGACTAATGATTAAGTTGTATGTGATGTTCACAGGTACCATACGGATTTCTTCTTCTACTAACAAAGATGAGCGGACGAAGATCGAGTCAAGAGAAAGGATTGTACGGGAAGGATTGGTCACATAGTTAACAAATGTAGGTCCGAAGTATTAATATAATGGAACGTGGTAAATACTTTTTAGTGAGTGTATGACATTTGGTATTCAAACTTTCCTGTAAGTACTATGTCTATTAAAGAACGAAATTTTGGGTTCATATTTTCCGCTGTGTTGTATTTTTAAGTTATTACAAGTTAGTCTACAGGGAATTGTTCATAATACGAACGGGTCATGCCCGATTTTTGTTAAATTATAGTATGATAATATCACATTTAGGAAGGTGAAACCTTGGGCGTTTCAAGTTGGTATCAGAGCCATGGTTTGAGTGAAATCAAGTAGAAGGAGGTAAATACTTGAACTCAAAATGGTGTGCTCTCGTGACCAAGAACCCGTACAATCCAAGACTCGATCAAGGCCTAAAGGCAAAAGCGAATGTAAGTATGTATTAGATTATGTATTTGAAGGAAACTAATAGTATGTTATGTGAAGGGTAAGCGCAATGGTTTGGAAGGGAGAATCCGTGAATGTTGTATAGGACCGGCATCAAGGCATATAATAGTACAAATTGATCCCAGGTACGTAAATTTAATATGTGGGTAATTGTAATGTTAAAACCTAGCAAGTAAAGGAAAATTTTAAATGAAATATATTAGTAGAATGGTAATGAAGTTTTGAAAATGTTACACGTGCCAAAACCAAATTCTTCGGACATAAGGTGGCGATCACACGAAGACACGAAACTAGTATGTGGATTGTGTACCTGGCCAGTACACAAGAAACATACGACGTTCGTGAGACCGTGATAATTGTTACAGGTATGTCCGTAGAATTAGGTAGTAGGTGGACGTGAGGGTGAAGAGAAACGTAAGACTTTCAGGAATGAAAGTATAAATGATACGTTAGAATCCGCAAGATGGATTCAAGGAATGAAAGGTATGAATGGAATGTTTGAATCCGTAAAACGGATTCAAGGAAGTGAAATGTAGAAATGATACGTCTGTATCCGTAAGACGGATTCAACACATGTAAGAAACAAAAATGTGAATGATATGTTTGAAACCGTGAGACGGATTCAAAACGTGAAAGTAATGAAAAGTGTAAATGATAGGTTAGAATCCTCGAGATGGATTCGAAATATGGAAGGAAATGAATGTTAGAATGAAAAGTTTGAGATTGTAAATAGGTATGAATCAAATAAGTAAGAATGATTGATAAGAATGAAAGGTTTGAGTTTGTAATTAAGGACGAACTAAGCAAGTAAATATTTTATGAAACGGGTATGATTCAAGCTATGCTTTTAAACTTATGTGTATATGTATACGTACTTATGCAAACGCGTTGTATGCAAGAATGATTTAAAGGACAAATGAGTTATGCGGATCAAATGGTAATTGCCATTTGAACCCTGTATTTAATGATTGAAATGGTTAGGTTATATAATGAGAGGTGAACGTAATGTACGGAAATGTAATGTCACAAACTGGAAGGAGATGGTCAAAGCAAGGTATGAATAACGAGTCAATGGATTGGACTCGCGTCAGGTATATATAAAGGTTAGTGTAACACCTCGAAATTTTGCGTCCAATAATGTATTGACACGTGTCTTAGGTTTACACGTGGTATTAAATACTAAATAAAGGACTAAAGTTGACAAACATTGAAAGTATGTGAATTCGAGGGTTAAAGATGTTAACGAGGGATAAATATACTGTACAGTAACCCCAAATGATGCTCGTACCTTCAAACGAATGAATCATGGATCGTACGGAACGAATTATGGAAGAAAGTGAGGAATTACAAACTACAGGGGCCAAATGTGTCAACATGTTTAAGTTATACCTCTGAGTGACCTTTGGGCATACCCGAGGCTTTGTAATGATAAATTATACTCACTAGAATGCGCGATATAAATTTCGCGAAGTTCCGTTTTAAGACGAGAAAGTTATGATCAAAATCGTATGCGAGGGGTTAAAGGCGTCAAACCTTGAAAGTTATGACCTTTCGGATAATGACAAATTAACCAAGGGTTAATAAGTTGGGTAAAAGCCACAGGGCCCTTATACGCAAATTAACGAGGCCCAAAACGCAAAGTTACCCCTTCGAAACCGAAAGGCCTAGGCAATAATTACAAAAGATTTGAAAATCTTGAAAAACAGGTCGCAGGCGGGCCGCGTTAAAGAAACAAGGGGTCTTACGCGGGCCGCGTGGTCTGTAGAAGTTATGGGCTTGTCAGAAGGATTCTGGCGACCCGCGTAAAGGTTAAGTGATCCTTAACGCGAGCCGTGTCAGCCCCCTAGATGTAGAAAACGTGGACAGAAGCACTGTTTGGTGTTTTAACCGACCTTAGAGCCAATAAAGAGAGCATGGGCGCCCCCTAAACGTCCCCAAGCACTCAGGGACAGCTGTTGATCATCCATGAACAATTATAGGTCTTGTTGTAATGATCTCATGCTTAAAAGTTCACTATAAAAGGCCTTGTTGTGCACACTTTAGAAACACACCTAAACCTGCCTTCTTGATCACCTCTGGAGCTCAAGAACACTCTTCTAGCATCTCTGGTCGTGTACCAAACTTCTATAAGTGTGCCTAACCCTTTGTGGTTTAGTTTTTGCTTAGTTATAGCTTAAAAGTCAATCCGTCGTAGTTAACGATTGACTTAACGATAAATCACAAATGGTCCAGTGGTTTGTCGAATCAAAGGTAGTTATATGTTGGTAATCATGTGGGCATTAAACCCCTAAATGGGCACCCTCTGATTCCCACTCTAACTAGTCCGAATGTCGAGTCAATCTTGCTTAGAAAAAGTCAACAGAATGCTAATTTGCGATTTTATGCATAATCAGTAATGTAGATGGCGTGTAACTTGTTTTAACACTCACATAACATGATAATAAGTATATTAACTAGTCTAAGCTTGTTTGATCCGACCATTTACTGTTTTTAACCCGGTTCGGAACCGAAAGTCGCAAAACTTTGACTTTTGCTTTGACTTCAGTTCTGACCCGTTATGGTATGATTTAGATATGCCTTAGGAATCTCTTAGGACCAGGTTACATGATGGTATAACCCTCTGTGACCGGTTCGTTGTTTGTCCGAGTCTTTAGCACATTTCCGTTAAACGCCTAAAAGTTGACCATAACGCCCTTTTTACTTTAAAACGAGAATTTTAGACATGTGAAAGGACAATAACCTTAGTTACTGATTTCTAAGCATGTCCCTAAAATTTCATGACAATCCGAGGTCTAGAATAGGAGTTATGCTAAATAGCGTAATTACGGAAACTTTAGTAATTAAACGGTGCAATTAGCATAAAGCCTATCTAAACCCAAATTTCGACACCAAACCTTTTACACACTGATGTAAAATAATATTTTGGGATTTTTAAAGATTTTTAATAATTTTTAACCTGCTCATAACCTGCGGTTATGGCATCAGTTCGGTAAATACCGAATATACCCTTTTCGAACATAACTTGAGTTCTACATGGTCTTTTGACCCGATTCCAGTTGCTACTAATTTTAAATAATAAATAAAGTATTTTGAACTTTATAAATTGTTCGGAAAACTCATATTTCCTATAGAACTCAGAAATCTCTTTTATAATCTTTATAAAGACCGAAATACCCCTTCGGGGCGTATATTGGATTTAAACTCGTTACGGGCATTATGGAAGGTATCCTACTGATACCACAACCTCTTTAGAGCATATTAACTTAGGAAACCTGTGTAGGACTCTTACGGTTACCCGTTACGCCATTTACGTGTACGGTTCGGTTTATGTAACTAGTTTACATAAACTAGCCGAAACGGGTCAAACCTTACCGTTTTTACTTCAAAATCCAGAGTGTGGTTATATTACCCATATGAAACAAGTCTTCAAACTTGATTGGGTCTAAACCACATTCCATTCCCGGTTTTCGCCTTTCACGCGATTAAACCGTATTTATCCTTTGAAACTGACCGGTCTAAGCTAAGGCTAAATTAAAGACCCGTTAGGATTCTAATAGGTTGTTATAAACCTTCGTTCCAGAATAGGAGACCAGTAAAAGATACTTGCATTTGTTTGATTGAGGTTATTACTTGCTCAGGTAAATACTTTTAACTTATTTTCCGTTATACGGGCTTGGGTTACGGTATAAAAATACCGCTTGGTCGGGCAATTGACCCCAACTCATTAGTAGTTGGGTATTATCAATGTGACCCGTTTAAAAACTTGTTTTGTTGGCTTTACGCCTTTGGGGGCTTAATGACCATGTCCCGAATATCCTTGGCATCATTTTACGAAATGGCCACGACCTCGACACGCGGGTGTAGGCGTACACCCGACAATGTGTCTATATTTATAAAGGTATAACCGTTGGTTTTCCCGCCACGACTTTATGCTATGTGGCGTGTCAGTTAATCTTAAACCCAGCATGACCCGGGCGACCGAACGCATAGTGAACATGTAATTCTTTTACAAGATTTAATTGATAAATTATCCCAAGTTATAAAGAGTTTGTGCCTTGTGCATTCAAATCAATTTTATTAAACATTTTTACAAAAGTGTCGGTTGAATGTATTTACTAGTGTAAACTGACGTATTTTCACCAAAAAGATTAAATGCAGGTTCTGTACGAAATAGGCTGGCCACTCCTTAAGCATCGTTAGAGTGTCGCAAGCTTGGGATGCCATATCTGTTGAACAATATTTATATTTTCATTTTTATCCCCTGTGGATTCATTTCAACTACTCGTGATACTTGGATATTACATTTGGTGGTTGAAATATAATCTATCTTTATGCTTCCGCTGTGCATTTATATATTGTGGTTTGACTATATTGTTGCCAACTACGTCACGGTAATCCCCCACCGGGCCCACCGGTGAAACACGTGGAAATCGGGGTGTGACAGGTTGGTATCAGAGCCAACGTTGAGTGAATTAAACACTATCCTTATGTGTTTAATCTCAATGACACAATTGCACATACTCGAGTCTAGACAAGAACATAGGACAAATTCGAATTGTTATTCCAGTTTGTCTTTTATTGTTTATTGTGATTTAAAAGTTTGATAAGCAGGAAATATGCCACCAACAATTAGAAGAGGGGGAAGAGGCAAAGGGCCGATCACTACTCATAATGATCACGAGGCCGGACCTTCAAACATGCGAGCTCCTTCCAGTACAAGGAGTGAAGAACCTCAGAGGCGTAGGAGAAACCTCTTTGAGCCAGCAAGACGGTCCACCTCACACAGTTCGACACCTTCATACCGTCACTCTTTTGGACCAAATTCGGAGAACGGTCCAGTAACCCTCAACCTTCGTTTATACCTCTCCAGCGTTCTGTTTCGCACCGTTCCTATGGCGATCCTACTCCTTTCTTCCAAGGCCAGTTCAAGCCGGCTGATTATGTCCAAGAACCAATAGGTTATAACCCTTTAGGACCAGAAGACCATTTCTCTGAAGATAATGCGGTAAATATGGACGAGGATACGGATCCCATCGAACCCGCAAGAGGTACTCCCAACCATCCTATCGAGATCTCTGATGGGTCATCCTTTCATGGAACACCCTATCAAGGTCCCGACAGTTACCAGGCGAGGTTTAACCAGTGCGAGTGGTACTTTACACCCTCTCACCATTCATCACCTCACCAGCAGCAACAGCAGCAACAGGATCCTTCAGAGGATTCACGTTTCGTGGCAGTTACGCCACCGCCTCCACCGCCACCAGTTCAGCAAGCACCTCCAGATCCGCCAAGGCGTAGGAGATCAGGCGCGCGGATGTCCACCCGAGGAGGGGAATTCCACTTTAGCACCCCTCGCCACTCGAGTGCAAGTCATTTTCCGCCGCTGCCTGAAGAACCTCAGTTAGGTGAACCTTCGGGTCAACCTGCAGAGGTGAATTCTGCACCAGTTGCACCACCTCCGCCATCATTTGGGTATGATAACCCTATACCTGCGTACGCCGGTTCCGCAGCGTACAACCCGTTTGAGCAGCCAGCTCACACGCGCTACAACTATAATTATGCGGATGCCGACCCATACGTGGTAGCGGCCAATTACAACGCCCTCCATCCCGACAGACCTTATGGGGATCCTTGGGGATTAGGATACGCAGCTCATGGGTATCCAGCTCCTACTAGAACTACGGCTCAGCAAGTAACGCAACAGCCACGTTTTTCCCCACCAGAGCAAGAAGAAATCCTTCACCGTTTAAATAGGGTAGAACGCAAGAACAATCGTGGATTCCTTAAAGGCCTAGCAAACCTGTTAAAAGGGAAGAAGAAGCGAGATCATTAGTCTCTAGATATACTATTGTAGTTCTTATTTTAATCAAGTCCCTGTGTGGACATCTATTTGTTTTAGTCCCTGCGTGGACATTCTTATGCTTAGTCCCTGCGTGGACAATTGCCTTTCAGTCCCTGCGTGGACTTATCTTTTGGTCCCTGTGCGGACATCTATCCTTGTATTTGGTCTCTGCGTGGACTTGTTTTTTTGTAAACCTCTGCGTGGTATTTGTCTATTAAAAGTCCCGTTTAGGGCAGTGTGTAATCATTATTATGATTAATGGAATGTTAAGTTTATAAATTTCATTTTTGTTATTTTAATACATTATCATATGAAATAAATTAAAAATCACTCCTTTTAGTTAAGTCTGCCTAAATAAAGAATCTTAATGGTGAGACCTAGCCTGGTGTCCTTATAAGACCTGGCCAAGATGGTGAGACCTGAGTAAAAGGTTCAGATTCCTGTTAACCTCTGTAAGCATGTTAACATTCTCGGCAGATGTGATTCGTTAAAACCACACGCGTCATTCTTATAAGAATCTTTCAAAGGATTCCAAGACCTAAACTAATGATTTATAAATCATGGGTTAAAATCATCCCTTAGTGATGTGGTGCCTACGGGCCATACTTATTGTCATATAAGACAACAGACAGTTGTAGTCTATGACTCCCTGTCAGAAAAGGTAAAAGAACTATGGTTCAAATCTTCGTGCCTGGATTCTCTGAAATTTTGGCTAATAATATATAAAACGTCCTTGTGACTAGGCTTTTGCGCCACTAACAATATTATTTGTAATTAGAATAAGTTATGTTCAAATCCTAAATAAAAGTGAGTAACAAATTAGCCAAATATGGTCTATGTTTACCATGGTTAATGAATTGCCATAAAAGACAATTCCATAATAAACTCCTAAATAGAATTCTGTCATATTCCTTGTAGTAGATCAAGATCTCAAAATGGCTGACCCAAATGAAGTTAATAGTCATTCGAAGGAGGATGGCAACGATAACGCCCAAATTCATATAACGGGCGCTGAATTGAAGGCTTTGGTAGACAACGCTGTGAAGACGGCCTTAGATCGGCAATATGAAGAGTACAGCGAGTCTCGAAGCAGGACCTTATCTACACCACACTCAAAGCTAAGAACCCATTCTAAATCTCACAGCAAACCACTCTCGACCCCGTCTAAGCCTAAGAAGGACGACGATCGGCACTCATCAAATGAGAATAGTGTCCGTCCTAAGAAGAAAGTGTTCACTGATGCACCCCGCGCCAAGGGTTGCACGTATAAGTACTTTGTCTCCTGCAAGCCCAGAGATTTTACTGGGGAAAAGGGCGCGGTGGATTGTATGACCTGGCTAGACGAAATGGACACTGTCGTGGACATCAGTGGTTGTGCTGAGAGAGACGTGGTGAAGTTTGTATCGCAGTCGTTCAAGGGTGAAGCCCTAGCATGGTGGAGATCATTGGTTCAAGCCTCAGGGAAGGCTGTTTTGTATAGCATGACATGGGAGGAATTTATTGCTCTCATCAAAGAAAACTACTGCCCTCAGCACGAGGTTGAGAAGATAGAGTCTGATTTCCTATCGCTGGTCATGAAGAACCTGGATTGCCAGGCATATCTCACTACTTTCAACACTCTGTCAAGATAGGTTCCGTACCTTGTAACACCGGAACCCAAACGGATCGCGCGCTTCATTGGGGGTTTGGCCCCAGAGATAAAAGCTAGCGTGAAGGCTTCTAGGCATGCTACCTTCAGATCCGTGGCAGATATATCTCTGTCTCTCACACTGGATGCAGTAAGGCAGAGATCATTAAGAAATGCTGATAGTGAGAAAAGAAAGCGTGAAGATGATGATTCACGAAGGTCTAACAAGAAGCACCGGGGGAATCGTGACCACAAGAAGGGGTCAGAGAACAAGAAGAATGATCGACAGTCGGGCGATAAACCCTTGTGCAAGGTTTGTCAGAAGCACCATTTCGGAAGGTGCAGGTATGAAAAGAAATCCCAGCCGAAGGCCTGTGGGATATGCAAGTCCTCTGAGCATAAGACTCTTGAGTGCAAGAAACTCAAAGATGCAACTTGTTATAGTTGCAACGAGAAAGGGCACATCAAGACTAACTGCCCGAAGATAGTGAAGAAGGCTGAAGAAGGGAAAAAAACCAATGCGAGGGTCTTTCAGATGAATGTTCAAGAGGCTATCCAGAACGACAAGGTCATAACTGGTACGTTTCTTATCAATGATGTATTCGCAAGAGTATTATTTGATTCCGGAGCAGATAAATCCTTTGTGGATGATAAGTTCTGTGAGTTGTTAAAATTGCCTGTTAAAACCTTGAATGTGAAATATGAAGTAGAACTAGCTGATGGGACTATGGGAACAGTCTCAACTATTTTAGATGGATGTGTTATATCCATTAGGAATCACTCATTTCCTTTATCCCTGTTACCCTTTAAACTCGCTGGTTTTGACGTAGTGTTGGGTATGGATTGGTTATCGCATAACCAAGCCCAAATCGTGCGCAACCAGAAACAAGTGGTAATCAAGACTCCGTCTGGAGAACCGCTTACCATCCAGGGAGATACTCGTCATGGATTGCCTGCACAAGTATCTATGCTTAAGGCATCCAGATGTTTGAAGAAAGGATGTATCATTTATATGGCACAGGTGACTATCGGTGAAGAGAAACCCAAGATTGAAGACATCCCAGTCATCTCTGACTATCCGAAAGTTTTCCCGGAAGAACTGCCTGGTTTGTCACCAGATAGGCAAGTGAATTCAGCATCGACATCATTCCAGGAGCAGCGCTTATCGCAAGAGCACCTTATAGATTGGCACCCACGGAAATGAAAGAATTGAGGACGCAGCTAGATGATCTGCTAGCCAAAGGTTTTGTTAGACCAAGTTCATCTCCTTGGGGAGCACCAATCCTGTTCGTCAAGAAGAAAGATGGTTCGATGCGTCTATGCATCGATTACCGTGAGCTGAATAAGGTCACAATCAAGAATAGATATCCTTTGCCCAGGATCGACTATCTGTTCGATCAGTTGCAAGGAGCGAGCTACTTTTCCAAGATTGATCTTAGGTCAGGCTACCATCAATTGAAGGTCAAAGACGAAGATGTGCACAAGACTGCTTTCAGGACTCGTTATGGTCAATTCGAGTTCCTAGTGATGCCTTTTGGGCTCACAAATGCACTTGCCGCATTCATGGATCTTATGAATCGCGTTTGTAAGCCTTATTTGGATAAATCTGTCATTGTCTTCATCGATGACATCCTCATCTACTCAAAGAGTCAAGCTGACCACGAGAAACATCTACGATGTATTCTTAAACTGCTTCATCAAGAAAAGCTTTATGCCAAGTTCTCTAAATGTGAATTTTGGCTACGAGAAGTCCAGTTCCTTGGGCATGTAGTCAGTGAGCGTGGTATCCAAGTGGATCCCGCCAAAGTTGAAGCCGTCATGAACTGGCAGGAGCCGAAGACACCTACGGAGATTCGCAGTTTCCTAGGTCTAGCAGGATACTACAGACGCTTCATCGAAAACTTCTCAAGAATTGCTACACCCCTAACTTCCTTGACTAGGAAGAGTGTAAAGTTCAATTGGGGCCCGAAGCAGCAAGAAGCTTTCGATATCCTCAAACAAAAGCTGAGCAATGCCCCAGTGTTGACATTGCCGGAAGGAATGGAAGAATTTGTCGTATATTGTGATGCATCACACACCGGTATGGGTTGTGTGCTTATGCAGAGGGGCAAGGTGATTGCCTATGCGTCACGACAATTAAAAGTGCATGAAAAGAACTACACCACCCATGACTTGGAGTTGGGTGCCGTTGTATTTGCACTAAAGCTATGGAGGCATTACTTGTATGGCATTAAATTTGTGATCTATTCTGATCACAAGAGCCTCCAGCACCTGTTCAATCAGAAAGATTTGAATATGAGGCAGCGACGTTGGATGGAAACTCTGAACGACTATGACTGTGAAATAAGATACCATCCAGGCAAGGCCAACGTAGTCGCAGATGCCTTGAGCAGGAAAGAAAGAGTGAAACCAATAAGAATCAATGCCAAGAGCATTGAGATCAAGAACAGTCTGAATGAGAGATTGTTAGCTGCACAGAAGGAAGCTGTGTTAGAAGTTAACTATCCTAACGAAAAGCTAGGAGTAACTGAAGAGCAGTTATCCTATGGCAAAGACGGAATTCTGAGATTGAATGGAAGGATATGGGTTCCTGTTTATGGAGGTCTTCGTGATGTTATCCTTCAGAAAGCCCATAGTTCTCGATATTCCGTCCATCCTGGAGCGGATAAAATGTACCAGGACTTGAAGGCAAACTTTTGGTGGATAGGCTTGAAGAAGTCTATTGCCACCTACGTAGCAAAGT
Source organism: Helianthus annuus (assembly GCF_002127325.2). Lineage (NCBI taxonomy): Eukaryota > Viridiplantae > Streptophyta > Magnoliopsida > Asterales > Asteraceae > Helianthus > Helianthus annuus. The sequence goes on along the minus strand of NC_035438.2, from coordinate 23,045,146 downwards.
GTTTGACTTGTGCGCAAGTAAAAGCAGAACATCAAAAGCCGTCAGGCTTGCTACAACAGCCTGACTTCCCGAATGGAAGTGGGAAATGGTAACAATGGATTTCATCACCAAGTTACCAAAAACAAAGAAGGGAAACGATACAATATGGGTAATAGTTGATAGACTGACCAAGTCAGCACATTTCCTACCCATAAAGGAGACTCATAGCTTCGATATGTTAGCCCAGTTGTTTGTAGATAAGATTGTAGCCCTTCATGGCGTGCCTGTGTCTATCATCTCTGATAGAGATACCAGATACACGTCACACTTTTGGAAGAGTTTCCAACAATCTTTGGGCACACAGCTAAACTTCAGTACGGCTTACCACCCTCAGACAGATGGACAGAGTGAGCGTACAATCCAGACGTTGGAAGACATGCTTCGCGCATGTGCGATCGACTTAGGTGGTAATTGGGATAAACACCTACCATTGGTCGAATTCTCCTATAACAACAGCTACCATACGAGCATTAAGGCTGCACCTTTTGAAGCTCTATATGGTAGAAAGTGTAGAACGCCCGTTTGTTGGGCAGAAGTTGGGGATGTCCATATGACAGGACCTGATATAATATTTGAAACAACGGACAAGAACGTCCAAATTCGCGGTCGATTGAAAGCTGCCCGAGACAGGCAGAAGAGCTACGCAGATTTGAAGTGTAAGCCTTTCAATTTCGAAGTAGGCGACAAGGTTTTGCTTAAGGTATCACCCTGGAAGGGGGTGATGCGATTCGGTAAGAAAGGCAAGTTGAGCCCGAGATATATCGGACCTTTCGAGGTAATCGAACGTGTCGGATCGGTTGCCTATAAATTAAACTTACCAGAGGAGCTCAGTGGTATCCACAATGTGTTTCACATCTGTAACTTGAAGAAGTGTTTCGCTGATGAATCACTGGTTATACCGCAGGAAGTATATACCGATTGTGAAGGTAAAATGGGATGCTCGTAGAGGTCCCGAGTACACGTGAGAGGTAGAATCAACGATGAAAGAAAAATACCCTCATTTATTTCAATAAATCTCGAGGTCGAGATTTCTTTTAAGGGGGTGAGGATGTAACACCTCGAAATTTTGCGTCCAATAATGTATTGACACGTGTCTTAGGTTTACACGTGGTATTAAATACTAGATAAAGGACTAAAGTTGACAAACATTGAAAGTATGTGAATTCGAGGGTTAAAGATGTCAACGAGGGATAAATATACTGTACAGTAACCCCAAATGATGCTCGTACCTTCAAACGAATGAATCATGGATCGTATGGAACGAATTGTGGAAGAAAGTGAGGAATTACAAACTACAGGGGCCAAATGTGTCAACATGTTTAAGTTATACCTCTGAGTGACCTTTGGGCATACCCAAGGCTTTGTAATGATAAATTATACTCACTAGAATGTGCGATATAAATTTTGCGAAGTTCCGTTTTAAAACGAGAAAGTTATGATCAAAATCGTATGGGAGGGGTTAAAGGCGTCAAACCTTGAAAGTTATGACCTTTTGGATAATAACAAATTAACCAAGGGTTAATAAGTTGGGTAAAAGCCACGGGGCCCTTATACGCAAATTAACGAGGCCCAAAACGCAAAGTTACCCCTTCGAAACCGAAAGGCCAGGGCAATAATTACAAAAGATTTGAAAATCTTGAAAAACAGGTCTCAGGCGTGCCGCGTTAAAGAAACAAGGGGTCTTACGTGGGCCGCATGGTCTGTAGAAGATATGGGCTTGTCAGAAGGATTCTGGCGACCCGCGTAAAGGTTAAGTGATCCTTAACGCGGGCCGCGTCAGCCCCCCAGATGCAGAAAACGTGGACAGAATCACTGTTTGGTGTTTTAACCGACCTTAGAGCCAATAATGAGAGCATGGGCGCCCCCTAAATGTCCCCTAGCACTCAGGGACAGCTGTTGATCATCCATGAACAGTTATAGGTCTTGTTGTAATGATCTCATGCTTCAAAGTTCACTATAAAAGGCCTTGTTGTGCACACTTTAGAAACACACCTAAACCTGCCTTCTTGATCACCTCTGGAGCTCAAGAACACTCTTCTAGCATCTCTGGTCGTGTACCAAACTTCTGTAAGTGTGCCTAACCCTTTGTGGTTTAGTTTTTGCTTAGTTATAGCTTAAAAGTCAATCCGTCGTAGTTAACGATTGACTTAACGATAAATCACAAATGGTCCAGTGGTTTGTCGAATCAAAGGTAGTTATATGTTGGTAATCATGTGGGCATTAAACCCCTAAAAGGGCACCCTCTGATTCCCACTCTAACTAGTCCGAATGTCGAGTCAAACTTGCTTAGAAAAAGTCAACAGAATGCTAATTTGCGATTTTATGCATAATCAGTAATGTAGATGGCGTGTAACTTGTTTTAACACTCACATAACATGATAATAAGTATATTAACTAGTCTAAGCTTGTTTGATCCGACCATTTACTGTTTTAACCCGGTTCGGAACCGAAAGTCGCAAAACTTTGACTTTTGCTTTGACTTCAGTTCTGACCCGTTATGGTATGATTTAGATATGCCTTAGGAATCTCTTAGGACCAGGTTACATGATGGTATAACCCTCTGTGACCGGTTCGTTGTTTGTCCGAGTCTTTAGCACATTTCCGTTAAACGCCTAAAAGTTGACCATAACGCCCTTTTTACTTTAAAACGAGAATTTTAGACATGTGAAAGGACAATAACCTTAGTTACTGATTTCTAAGCATGTCCCTAAAATTTCATGACAATCCGAGGTCTAGAATAGGAGTTATGCTAAATAGCGTAATTACGGAAACTTTAGTAATTAAACGGTGCAATTAGCATAAAGCCTATCTAAACCCAAATTTCGACACCAAACCTTTTACACACTGATGTAAAATAATATTTTGGGATTTTTAAAGATTTTTAATAATTTTTAACCTGCTCATAACCTGCGGTTATGGCATCAGTTCGGTAAATACCGAATATACCCTTTTCGAACATAACTTGAGTTCTACATGGTCTTTTGACCCGATTCCAGTTGCTACTAATTTTAAATAATAAATAAAGTATTTTGAACTTTATAAATTGTTCGGAAAACTCATATTTCCTATAGAACTCAGAAATCTCTTTTATAATCTTTATAAAGACCGAAATACCCCTTCGGGGCGTATATTGGATTTAAACTCGTTACGGGCATTATGGAAGGTATCCTACTGATACCACAACCTCTTTAGAGCATATTAACTTAGGAAACCTGTGTAGGACTCTTACGGTTACCCGTTACGCCATTTACGCGTACGGTTCGGTTTATGTAACTAGTTTACATAAACTAGCCGAAACGGGTCAAACCTTACCGTTTTTACTTCAAAATCCAGAGTGTGGTTATATTACCCATATGAAACAAGTCTTCAAACTTGATTGGGTCTAAACCACATTCCATTCCCGGTTTTCGCCTTTCACGCGATTAAACCGTATTTATCCTTTGAAACTGACCGGTCTAAGCTAAGGCTAAATTAAAGACCCGTTAGGATTCTAATAGGTTGTTATAAACCTTCGTTCCAGAATAGGAGACCAGTAAAAGATACTTGCATTTGTTTGATTGAGGTTATTACTTGCTCAGGTAAATACTTTTAACTTATTTTCCGTTATACAGGCTTGGGTTACGGTATAAAAATACCGCTTGGTCGGGCAATTGACCCCAACTCATTAGTAGTTGGGTATTATCAATGTGACCCGTTTAAAAACTTGTTTTGTTGGCTTTACGCCTTTGGGGGCTTAATGACCATGTCCCGGATATCCTTGGCATCATTTTACGAAATGGCCACGACCTCGACACGCGGGTGTAGGCGTACACCTGACAATGTGTCTATATTTATAAAGGTATAACCGTTGGTTTTCCCGCCACGGCTTTATGCTATGTGGCGTGTCAATTAATCTTAAACCCGACACAACCCGGGCGACCGAACGCATAGTGAACATGTAATTCTTTTACAAGATTTAATTGATAAGTTATCCCAAGTTATAAAGAGTTTGTGCCTTGTGCATTCAAATCAATTTTATTAAACATTTTTACAAAAGTGTCGGTTGAATGTATTTACCAGTGTAAACTGACGTATTTTCACCAAAAAGATTAAATGCAGGTTCTGTACGAAATAGGCTGGCCACTCCTTAAGCATCGTTAGAGTCTCGCAAGCTTGTGATGCCATATCTGTTGAACAATATTTATATTTTCATTTTTATCCCCTGTGGATTCATTTCAACTACTCGTGATACTTGGATATTACATTTGGTGGTTGAAATGTAATCTATCTTTATGCCTCCGCTGTGCATTTATATATTGTGGTTTGACTATTGTTGCCAACTACGTCACGGTAATCCCCCACCGGGCCCACCGGTGAAACACGTGGAAATCGGGGTGTGACAATTAGGCTTTTAATGGGAGCTTATAGCTCGAAATAGGAGAGGGATGTGACAAGTTGGGTAATTGGTAAATATAGGACATAATGTAATTGTAAATGGACTTCCGAAAAGTTAAACAAGTAAGTATATAGCTATTAAGTAAGTAAATGTAAAAATAGCATGAAGTATATGATTACCTAAGTAGGTAAGTCCGATGAGAGCTAATGTAGTAGCAAGAAACCTTGGTCGAAAGAAATAAGCTTTGAAATAAGTTATGTGTTAGACCTATTATAAATTGACTCTTGGGGGTCGGGATGAATGACGGCTACGACTTAAACAAATGATTTAAGTAGGGGCTAGAATGGGTAAAATCTTGCAGTTAATATTAAAATGATGAAATAGGTCTATGCAAGTATGCAAGAATGGAAAAGGAACTCTAAACGTGTACTATGATACGTCTATAATAAGTAAGAAGTACCTGTTTGACTTGGAAAAGTCAAACTGCAAAAGTTGACAAATGAGCTAAAGATCTACGAAGGAATGGTTATGTATTAACCCGTCATGAACGGGTCAAACAACGAAAGAGATATGTTATAAAGTGGTCATGTATTGACCCGTTATGAACGGGTCGAATGCACTAATGTTCTAAAAGGAATCAAGAAAGAATTAATATGCAAATAAAGTGGTGTAAAGAACATCACGTCTGAATGAACTACGTAAAACCCTAATCTTATGATGAGAATGGCAGGAATCAGGATGTGATAAATCTAGCAAGGTCAATGAAAGAATGCTCATGAGCGAAAGCTCATTACACGGATGAATGAGGTCAATCCGGAAGATGGTACGAGTGGTAAGGAAGAGGACCGGTTCGATCTTACATGCCGAAGCACTGCGCCAAAGTAGTAAGTTTAGCAAATTATTAATATCTGAATGTAAAATTATAGCTATGGTTGAAAAGTATTTTTCAAACAAAAATTATGGTGCACAGAATGTGTTATGAAAATGAAGGCTTGGCTTTTAGAGGTTGATTAAGATTAAGTTTCAGTTTTGGCTTATGCAGTAAGCAGTGTGAATGAGTAAGGAGGTAGAAATAGAATTACAGGAATAAGAGAAATTAATGCTAACAGTGAAATGTATTAGCAAGATCATATGAAATTCAAATTGTTGTAATGTAAATTATGGTATTAGACTCTTTAGGTCTTTACTAGTCAGCACACACTAGTTTAAGTACAATCATGTAATGAGTTGAAAGTTTAAGAAGAAATTAATAAAAAAATGGAATTGTAAAGTAGGTGTAGCTGACCGGTTATGAACGGGTCAATGTGACGAAGAAAGCATAATAAAAGGGGTATGTATTGGCCCGTTATAGACGGGTCAATTAAGACGAGCATGATGGATTGTGATAATGGTCGAAACTTTGACCCGTTATGAACGGGTCGGATGGACGATATTTTTGATATTAAAGGAACGATATATACAATTTAGGTAGATTGAATTATGGAAAGAATGAGAAAAGGGATTTCTAGAAATGATGCTTTTAAAGTTATGACTATACTAATGGTAAGCCGATTTTGATGAAGGTAGACTTGTAACACCCCAAAACTCGAATTATCTAGTTGTTAATATGTTATCACGTTTAAAAGAAGGAGATGTAATAACTAGGTTATCAAACCAAGTTAAATGCTTGGTTTAAACAAATAAGAATAGGAATTGGGTAAATTATGAACAATGGCAAACATGAGGGGTTGATATGGACAAAAGGAAAAGATAAAATATAAACAAAAAAAAATAACCCTTAAACCACACACCTGGGCGTGTGTTCGATCAGAAGAAGAGAAAGAAAGGGGTCAAACCCTAGAACACCAAAATCTAACAAATTGAAAGGGGAATTGAAGCCTAGTTGAATGCATGAACTAAGAATGATGATCATCTAAGCATACCCAACATCAAGTAAGTCGAAATTTGCAATTTTGTGATGTTTGATTTTGTGGGTCTAGTATAATTCGGGTATGTAATGCAAAAAATTGGTATGAATAATGGTTGCTATGGTTGTCAAAACATCAAGAGATGTTAAATTTTGAATATGAGCATGGATTAGGCAAAACCCACTTGCATGTCAAGGAATGGCTAGAAATTTTGAGATTCTACATGTTAATTTGGTTGTTGTTGATGAACTTGTTATGAATAATTGATGTTACAACCATACGTTCATAGTTAGGATGAAATATTGTTATGAACTTGATTTATTGTTAATAAGTTATGTGAAGAATTAGTAGGAATCACGCTTTAAAAGCTTGTACATAATGTTTTACAAATGCGAAGCCCGCCAAGTGTTCGATGAAATGCCTAAGAGAACAAATTTGTGAAATTGTATGAAAGTTATGGGTAAATATGTATAAAAAGTGTTCATGGTGTAGTCGTTAGCAAAATAATATGTTAAGTGTGCTTAAGGTGGAGTCCATATGAGAATTCGGATCGAATGTATGGTTTGGTAAAAATTATGCATTAGGGACTTGTACCTTGTGCTTAAATGGTGTGATGCTCACCATGTATTTGATGCACTTGATTTATGGTAGTTAAAAGTGAATGTGTATGAATGTGAAACGAATAGCTTATTGGTAAGTAATAATGTTGGAATTATGTCGTCTACGTATGTATGATAATAAATTTGATTAAGTAAATGTTGAACAATGTGGTTGTCAGTTCATGTCTTATGCGTGATAAAGTTTGACTATTAAAAGTCTATGTAGCTAAGGGTTGGAAATGGATGTGATATGAATGAACACACATACTAACTATGATATGGGTATAATGACTTGAAAGGATAGGAAACCCCAAATTGGTATGGACTCAAGTATGGAAGGCTAACGGATCAAGAGGAAATGAGGAAGCTATGCACAAACTTGGATGCACGAGGTAAGTGATTCCGTAATCACTTCTTAGTATGTTTAAGTAATGTAGCGTTTTAATTAATTAATTAAACATGATGTCTAAAGTCAAATGTGGATTAGGATGTATGAAATTAGTGGATTTCATTAAGTAGACCAATAGGTCAAATTAAGGTCTTATGATTATGTTGAAATGTTGCATAAGATATGGCTACGGTACTATAACTGGTTAATGGGTAGAATTGCTTGTAAGTACGTGATCCGGGAATCGGAGATGCGGTTTAATGGTCAACATAATCAGAGGTGAGTTTGGTTTAATAGATAAACCATTATGTAAGTGGAGGTTTTAGTAACGAAGTTTGATTCGTAGACTTAAATGAAATGAATGAGTTTAACGAATACCGGGTATTGGGTGTGTAAACCCCAAGTACGAAACTCCGGATAAAGTAAAAGTATTATGATTATAATGTTCATGTATGTTTTGGGATAAAACAAATGAGTGGTTTGATGAAAACATGAACGGGTCGAATAATTAGAAAATGACTATTAAGTCGAAAGCGCGTAAGTTAAGAATTTCCTTTAACCGAAAGTGGGATATCAAGTCCATATGATAGAGGGTTAAATTACGATCACGTAGGAAAAAGAATCGGGTAAAACGGATAAAAAATGAGAGAGTTATGTCCGTTTCGGTAAGAATTAATGGCTGGGAAAAGTGCAGAGCTGACACGGCCGGGTGGTGAGTTGACACGGCCGGGTGAAGGTTCTGTCAAAAATATTATTTATGTGATTTATGCATCGTAGGCTTCGGTATATTATCCGTGGACTACGGTGGGCCTCCCAAACATGATTTCGAGTGTTCCCTTGACGATTATAAGTTGTAAACCCAAGTCTAAGCCTCATGTAATTTATATAAGAGTATGATAGATGTATGTAATGAAGTTGGACATGTATTACATGTAAATGGTATACAAGAATGCGTACGGAACACGTAGGTATGAATACATGATTGTAGGTATGATTGAATGTATATTAGGTATGTAGATGTGTATGATTGTAAGTATGTATGTGTGCAAGTATGTGCGAATGCATGATTTGGATGCATTTGAGAATTAACGTTACTAACAATGCCCTTGAGTTTGGGATGTAATGCAGGAATGAGAATGTCGGATTCTTATGAAGTTGAAGCCGAACTCGGATCAAGAGACATAGAGAGAATAGTCGAATGAATCGAAGCTATATTGTCGAACATTATACGAAAGTTAATTGTGTGAGAATATTGTTGTATGAGGTTGTCAATGACTAATGATTAAGTTGTATGTGATGTTCACAGGTACCATACGGATTTCTTCTTCTACTAACAAAGATGAGCGGACGAAGATCGAGTCAAGAGCAAGGATTGTACGGGAAGGATCGGTCATATAGTTTAACAAATGTAGGTCCAAAGTATTAATATAATGGAACGTGGTAAATACTTTTTAATGAGTGTATGACATTTGGTATTCGAACTTTCCTGTAAGTACTATGTCTATTAAAGAACGAAAGTTTGGGTTCATATTTTCCGCTGTGTTGTATTTTTAAGTTATTACAAGTTAGTCTTACAGGGAATTGTTCATAATACGAACGGGTCATGCCCGATTTTTGTTAAATTATAGTATGATAATATCACATTTAGGAAGGTGAAACCTTGGGCGTTTCACCTTCAGATCTATATTTAAACGTCAACTGAGACGTATCCCAAATCTCCAACTGAGGAGAGGGATCTATATTTAAATGTTAACTGAGATGTATCCCAAATCTCCAACTGTGGAGAGGGATCTATATTTAAACGTCAACTGAGACGTGCCCCAAATCTCCAACTGAGGAGAGGGATCTATACTTAAACATCAATTGAAACGAATCTCCAACTGAGGAGTGGAATCTATATCTAAACGTCGAATGAGATGTGTTCCAAATCTCCAACTAATTCCCAACTATGTGGAAAGGAGAAAACTCTCGTCCAACTACGTGACGATATTCGTTCCAAATCTCCAACTATGTGGAAGGAGAGGAACCATATTAAATACGTTGACTGAAACGTATCTCCAACTAATTTCCAACTGTGTGGAAAAGAGAAAACTCTCGTCCAACTACGTGACGATATTCGTTCTAAATCTCCAACTATTCTCAACTATGTGGAAGGAGAGGAACCATATTAAATACGTTGATTGAAACGTATCTCCAACTAATTCCCAACTATGTGGATATGAGAAAGCTCTCGTCTAACTACGCGATGATATTTGTTCCAAATCTCCAACTATGTGGAAGGAGAGGAACCATATTAAATACGTTGAATGAAACGTATCTTAAAATCTCCAACTAATTCCCAACTATGTGGAAGGGAGAAAATCTTAATCCAACTATGTGACCTTACTTATTTTAAATACGTTGAATATGTATCTACATTGATTACGTTGACTAAAACGTGTCCCTAATCTCCAAATAATCCCATATGTGCGGAAGGGGAGGGACTAAAATGTGACACTCGGCTATTTAGAGGTTGTACCGTACACATGTAACACGTGTCATGAACAAATAAAAAGGCTGTATTTGACTGATATTGATGTTTATATGTGATATTAGATGTGTTGGTGAATCCAAACATTGATAAAAATTATGTTGGCAACAATAAGATAAACGCTTATCGCGTAACGAATAAAATGCGAAACGAACGTCGGTGGCCACCCGATCAATGTTAAATCCTAAAAATAGTTTGTTATGATTAGAATGGTAATTTTAATCATGTCCGGAAGGAAAAAAAATAAAACGCTAAGAAATTCTATTTTTCGAGTTTGAGTGCGTGCCGCGCGATACTGCGCGTATTTGACAAAATACTGTCAACGCGGCCAGTCAAGGCAACTGGTAATTATTTTAGTAATATTTTAGTGAGATTATTTTTATAGAATGATAAAAATAATTTAAAACGCATTAAAACAGGATTAAAACGCTAGATAAAATATCCGGTATCCAGTAAAATACCAGTTTGTAGCCTATATATGATATATATATGTATGTAGACATGAAAATATGTGAGAGAGGGGACTAGGTGGCAGCACAAGACATGCCCACCTTTTTGCCATCTTCTTTCTTTTTGCCAAGTGTTGATCTTGGAAACTTCAAATAATGATTAAGCTTTTCAAATCTTCCATATCTTTCATCTTCCAAGAACATAATGAAAACTCAAACTCTCACTCTATCTCTCTTGAATATACACGGCCGAACACCCTCTTTCACTACACCATTTCCATTTTTCAAACTTTTTCTTGAAGATTAAAGTCCATTCCAAGAAGGTTTCAAGGTGGTTTGAAGATCCAAAGGTGTTTTCAAGGTGAAACAAGCTCCCAAACATCAAAATCTTGTCAAAACCCACTAAAATCTTGAAAGGTATAAACTTATTTTCAAAACCACATTCTTGATTTTTAGTGATGATAGAGATATTGGAAAGTTTCTCTTGAACTTGGAATTAAACATAAACTTGAAACTAATAAAGGATGAGATTTTAAACAAAATGAAAATGGGTGTGTATGTGTATGTGTATGTATGTATGTATGGTCGTAGGTATGTGTGGGTGTATATATGATTGTGTTTTGATTTTTGTTGAATGATTCTTGAATAACATGATTCTTGAATGATTGATTACATGAATGAATCAAAAGTTGTCATAAGAGAATGTTCTAAAAAGGGTTTTGTGATTTGAAAAGGATATGTTAAAAAGTGAACTTTTGGAAGTTCATATGTGTATGTATATATGTCGTATGTATACATATATATGTGTATGCATGCATGTATTTTTTGTCACATATTCATAAATGTAAGAATGTTTGCATTTATATATGTATGATTAGATGATAATGGATGAAATTGTATAAGTGTTGAAAGTTATAAAGGGGGCAGGCCACTTGGTCGGATGATCATTCGATCGGATGGTTAGCCGGTCGGATGATCATTGGAGTGAGTGATCTGTTATTTTGGAAACTTTTTGTAAAATTTTGCCAAGTTAAAAAGTTTGAGTTTTAACGGAGACGGCGTGACGACGTGTCAAACAACGGAAACACACCATGGTCCAGCTCAGTCGATCGGATGGGAATCACCCCATTCGATCAGACTAACTGTTCCTGATGGAGTTTCATGTTCAACCCGTGAATCGGTCGTCTCTCCGGTGGAAATCCGTTTTCAGACCGGTTCTCAACTAGAGAATGAGTGGAGAGCCTGGGATGAGTCTAGATTCCATCGGTTTTGAGTAAAAGTGAAGAAAAGTTGAAGAAAAGTATGAAAACAGTTGGAAAATGTTGAATCTCGTTGAGATTTGTATTGTATAGTGTGTAAATCCTTTAGATCTGAACCATTCTTGATGGGATGACGTCACACAACCGATTGCATAAGCAACTGAGGTGATGTCACCTTCAAGGGTGTAGGATCGTTTTCAGACCCGAACGAGTCGATCAGAGGAGTTTTTATCTAATTCAAAGGCGGAAACAGAGAAATAGACTTCGAAACAGCTTGCAAATCACTATAAACAGCTTTCTGATTGATATAACACTGTTTACAATCACAGGATAAACCGGCAGCACCTCGGTATCCAAATTCAGAATCGTTACCTATGATCTCGCTTGAAAGACTTTATATAGACAAGGGGTTCCGCTTGAAATTGACAAGTAACATTTCAAGCAGAATCAGTTAGATATGATTTCGCTTGAAACTGTCACAAGTCATTTCAAACGGAATCAGTTAGATATGATTTCGCTTGAAACTGTCACAAGTCATTTCAAGCGGAATCAACCCCATTCAAGCGAAATCAGCTCAAACATTCCTAAACCCTATTTTCTCGTACACCGTGCCCTGATCTAACAATCTAGTACAAGACTCGATACAAGACGAAGTCGACAGATGCATGCACCAACAAAGGGTCCAAATCAGGTGATTTCATAGAGAAAATCAGTGATTTTGATGGAGAGGATGATGGAGAAGTGTGTAGTGATGATGGAAGTACAAGATTTAGGGAGAAATACTTACGAAATAGCCTTGAATCGAGGGAAAAGTGCTTGAGAATGATTTGGGAGCGAGTTGGGTCGAATGGAGCTGTCACATCAGTGAACAGTGGTGTACGGGTATTTATAGTGAGAGAGAGAGAGATAGAGAGAGAGAAAGTAAGGCGGTGTGAGTGAGGTTCGAATGGATGTCCGGTCGGATGGCCATCCGATCGGATGGTCATCCGGACGGATGTCCATTCGATCGAATGGTCATTCTACCAGTCGAGTTGTGCGAGTTAATTTCCCAACTCTCGTTTCGTGCGTTGAGCGTTGCGTTGCGTTTAAGCGAGTTGCGAGTAAGCGTTGCGTTGAGATAACCACATAACATAAAACAAGTAATCACACACATAACACACATAAATGCATAAAAGTAAATCTGCGTTTCGAGTTTGCGTTGAGATTGCAATGCGTTAGCGTTGCGATAGCGTTTAGTGTAAACATGCGATGTAATATGCGATAAAATGCGTGTAAATAGTATGCGTTGTAAATATCGTAAAAATGCGATAACTGCGTTTGAAATAAGCATTGTGAACGTGTTGTAGAATATAGTTTAAAATATCGTTTAACCCATTGCGATAATCGAAATCTCGAGAGTACAAGTCAATTAAGCAATAAATGACAGATCTAAGTAATGACTCGACTTTCCGAGAAGTCGGGTTGTTACATTTTGTGGCCCATAATACACTTGAGAGGTGGAAATCTGAAATGAAACGAAACTAACCGTATTACTTTAAACAAATATCGAGGACGAGATTTCCTTTAAGGGGTTGAGGATGTAACACCCGTAAATTTTCGTCCAATTGTGAGGCGACACGTGTCCCGAATTTCCAACTAAGGAAAAGGGAATTTATCGTTCCACTGTGTAATGATACATATTTAATCCTCCGATTATTCCCGACTATGTGGAAGGAGGAATAATTTATATCTACGTTCATTGAAACGTGTTTTGTATCTCCGACTGATCCCGATTATGGGAAGAAGAGAAACTCTTATTGTACGTTAACTAAAACGCGTCCCAGATCTCTGACTAATCTCAACTACGAGCAAGGAGGGGGACTAAAAGTACCAAATGGCCAAAGATGTAAAGTCCAAGGGCTTAAAGTGTAAAAATCCCAAAATTTGTTTTTGGAGGTCCCTTACGGACCGCAAGGCTTAGCCCTTACGGTCCGCAAGGGGTTTAAGTCAAATTTGTGCGTTGAAGGTCCTTACGGACCGTAAGCGGTCAACCCTTACTTTACAAGAACATTTTACAAAATTACTCTACAGGTTATTTTTTTGCCTTTTTCATATTATTCATATATTTAGTATCTTAAAGTTATTTGTACGACATAACTTTACTCAAATAATAAAGCGTAAAAAAACATACACACGAGTTTTCATTAAGACTAAAGGGTATGGAGAGGATGGGCTTGGAGGGGATGAGCCGCCACGTACGTAGGAGTGGCTTGGAGAGGATGGACCTAGGGGGTGGGGGATGAACCCCTTTGTGTATATATATGTATATATGTATAGGTATATGTGAGAGAAGGAAGAAGGAGAGAGGCACGGCGGACCCGGCTGTGGGTCGCCGCTTGTGCTGGGCCGAGCCCCAGGGGGGCGGTGTGGGGGTCCGGCGCCGGGCCTAGCCGGGCATGCCGGCCCCCATACCTTCCAGTCTAATCGACATCTAACCTAACCTTGTCATATTTGTTGCGACTGGTGTTAACAAGCGACAACAAACATTGCAGACGTGGTCAGACCAGAATCAAACAAAACCCCGCATCGACGACTATAAAACCCAGCCAAAGGTACATATACTCACCGTCCCCAACACACAGCTCTAAAAAAGTAATTATGGATGCAGAATCGAACAGTATCAAAGTAAATGCTATGCAATTCGGATACAGTGGCGAGAATCCTCTCTTTGTCAATTTTAACCTCAACATCTCTGCTCGATCCCGTTGTCTTCTTGTCGGCGCCAACGGATCTGGTATTTCTTAACCCCTAACTTTATAAATTCTAATTCGTACTGAATTTCAACGATTGAGAGAGTTATGTGAAATTTGTTATTGAGATCTAGTTTTGTAGTAATTGTTATAAGGCGGATTGGATTTTCTGTGAGTTTTGTAACAGTTTTTATGTTAAGGGTAGCTTTTAAATTTAGATATTAAAGGAGGAAATGTGTGATTTAATATCTTAAAAAAACTGATTAGGAATCTTGTTCCTTTTGCAATCATAATAATAGAATGGAATCCGGATGGAATTGGAATGTAGAAACCATTTCTTATGTTGTTCATTCAACAAATGAAGAATTGAAATTGAATAATAAGATAAGGAACGGAATCTACATTCTAATTCCATCCAGATTCCATTCCGATCAAATTTCCATTCCTACGTAAATTCCAATTCCAGTTCCATTACATTCCACGAAACGAACGTTAACTTAGGGTTAGTTAGTCTGCTGATACACATCTAATAGGCACAATGTTTGTGCTAGGCTAATACATTGTTGCTTACATATATGCAATGCTGCTGGTAATTAGATGTTGCCCAGAATATGTACTAGGCCATGTGTTTTCTTATTGGTAATTGTTAGAACATACATTGCTAACCGATGGGATCGATTAAAATGTAAGCGGCGAATGGTCTTTAATGGGATTAAAGGCAGAAAACCAGTGTAGGCTGGATATTTGAACTTGAGATCTCTACTAAAGGGACTCCAATACTTACCACTGTGGCACCCCCTTGAAGGTTTAAACTAGCCATATTGTGTACATCTACTTGTGTATTTGAAGCTACACGGTGGGCTTCAAAGTACTCGCTTTCTTTTGGTGGTTCACTTTATATCTATTTTATTTTGATTTGTAGAAATTGCTTTGTATTTTAGCATAACATGTTTGTTTTCAGGGAAGACTACTCTGCTGAAGATTTTGGCCGGAAAACATATGGTTGGGGGGAAAGATGTTGTGCGGGTGCTAGATTTTTCATCTTTTCATGACACACACTTGGTTTGTAGCGGTGATTTGTCCTACTTGGGTGGATCTTGGACCAAAACTATTGGTTCGGCTGTAAGTACCTTAGTCTTATAGTTACGTCATCTACTATATACATCATTACATAGTCCTCTTCTGTATTATGTCCTATGTTAGTCTCTCGATCGTTGTAGGAGTTTCATTCTTGTCTCTTGTATTGACATGACCAGAATATTAAAGAGTATCATGGTTTCTTATGCACCAAGTGAACATCCACTTTGTTAATTATTGTATTTTTTTTTATATTTTGAATAATTTCAGGGAGAAGTACCACTACAAGGAGACTTCTCTGCGGAACATATGATATTTGGCGGTGAGTTGTGGCTTATGGCTATTTATCTATCGAGACTTCTCTGCGGGAACATACGGTTTAATCAGTCTACTGTTAATCTAAATCCTCTACCAACCTGTTTTATCCTTGTTTTGGTGCAGTTGAAGGTATCGACCCAGTTAGAAGAGAGAAGCTGATTGAACTGTTGGATATTGATCTACAATGGCGTATGCATAAAGTTTCCGATGGGCAAAGACGTAGAGTACAAATCTGCTTAGGCCTCCTTCATCCTTTCCAGGTCGGTTCTTGTTTTATATCATCTTGAACCTGCAAATACAAATGTAAGGTTAATGATAGTTCGTTTATTCCAGACTTAATACGCTCTTTAACGGAGTCTTTCTGGTTCAGGTTCTTTTGTTAGACGAAGTGACAGTTGACCTCGATGTGGTTGCAAGGATGGATTTACTCGAGTTCTTCAAGGAGGAATGTGAGCAGGTATCAGTTATATGGTTTCACTTGTCAAATACAAATAGCAAGCCAAAAAAAACGTCTTTTAACAGTTTTGTACATGTCATTGGTAACAGAGAGGAGCTACGATCGTATACGCAACACATATATTTGATGGTCTAGAGTCATGGGCAACAGATTTGGCCTACATACAAGACGGAGAGTTAAAAAGATACGAGAAGTTGGCAGATCTTCCGGAAATGAACAACTCCTGCAACCTGCTATCAGTGGTCGAGTCCTGGCTCCGTTCCGAGACCAAAAATCCGAAAAAGAAAACCGTCAATCCTTCGAACTTAATCGCTAACAAAACGTCCCCGTTTGATTCTTCCCCTTTTAGATCATCAAGGCACATGGCATACTATAGATGATTAATATTTTATACCCTAAGCTGCCAAATTGTATGTTTTCACAAAGTGATCAGTCAAATATTCTTTACTTGTAAAGTTGTTTCTTTTTGTCTTTAGGGACATCAGGATACAATTAAAGGTACTTTTGATTGGGTTGTTGACTTAAAATATCTTCTTGTATTGATTATATATGTATCTCATGTTTTGATGGTGGTTAATGATGTTAATCGATTTGAAATGATTTATCTGATGGTCGGATCAAAGGGTCCATTACTAGTCCTCAAACGGCTCTGATTTAGTCGTTACATTCACATTAAGAATATTTTCTGATGCAGCAATAAACTGTTTTAGGGCTGCTAAGTTTTCGATACTGATAAAAACTTTTAAAGGTCTATATAAAATTCGGTAGAGGTGTGCAAAAAACCGAATTAACCGAACCATAACTGAATTAACCGACAAAATCGAACCAAATAAAAAACCAGTGGGTCGGTTAATGGTTTTTTGAAAACCGAAAGTAGCGGGTCGGTTATGATTATCAATTTTTCCATACCCACCATAACCGAACCGAGATGTAATAAATCTTTGTAGGATTTAGGACTTTTCACCATATTTTTAATAGTTGATGTTTTTTATTGAAGATTTTTAGTACTTATAGGTTTTTCATATCATTTTATGGTTTTGGTTGAATATTTATGTGAATTTATGGAATGTATCATGTCACTTATTTGAATATTCGATAATAATTGGTATTAATATTATAGATTATATGTATTTGGGTGGGGTTCCGCTACAAAGTGTGCAAAGTCTTAAAACATCACAATTTCAGCCATAAAACACACCCAAAACCCACAAATAACATAGTGAAGATCACTAAAACACAATATCCAAACCCTAACATTCCTTAAAAACTTCAAACACACCATCGTACAACTATGAATATAAAACACAACACGATAATCAACATAAAACACACTAATGTTAGTCATTCGATAATCAAAGCCTTATCATTCAAAACACAACACAAACCCACGAATATGGTGTTTTAGTAATCTCCACTATGTTATTTGTGGGTTTTGGGTGTGTTTTATGGTTGACATTATGATGTTTTATGACTTTGTACACTTTGTAAAAAAAATAGACTTTGTAGCCAACTTCCACCCATATGTATTTTTTTTAATACTATGTAATATACTAATATAGAGTTAGGATCCTGTAAAAAAGACTAAAAGTGTGAGAAGGGTAAGAAAGAATCTAAACCATTAGATCTTTGATCTAATGGTTGAGATTAATAAGGATCAAATTGTAAAATTAGGTTTATTTTTTTGGGAGTGAATTGAAAATTCTAGGGGTAATAAAGTCTTTATACCCATTCAAAAATAGAAACTGTAAATCAAAATCCCTACAATCTCTCTCTCTCTCTCTCTCTCTCTCTCTCTCTCTCTCTCTCTCTCTCTCTCTCTCTCTCTCTCTCCAGATGATCTCCATCTACGATCAAAGATCTCTCTCTCATAACAATATCATTTCATTAATGGTGATTCCATAAACAAAATCTGTTATGATCGTTTTTTCTCAATTATTTAAGAAATTGGAGAAACTTGTTCAACAATGGCGGAAATGAAGACAATGAAACCGAAGCGGTTCAGTGTCGGTTACGCATTGTTACAGAAGAAACAGAGGAGTTTTATTCAATGTTCGTTACTGAATTCCGCGAAAGCACGCAGTATCGATCCCGTTCGAATTGATACCGACACACCACTAGTGAACCAAAGTCCTTTCGATTGCGTGATTCACAAGTTAACAAGTGAGGATTGGAAGCAACAGCTAATAGATTATCTGGTTCGAAACCCTAGCTCCGTTGTCATCGACTCTCCAGATGCGATTACAAGGCTGCATAACCGGAGTGGTGGTGCGGAACGACAATGGTGGTGCGGCAGTGGTGGTGTCGGAAGTGGAGAAGATGATACATAGGTGTTATATTTTTCTTTACTGAATGGTGTTATATCTTGTACTGAATGGTGTTATTTTGTGTTATGAATGGTGTTTTTTTCTTTTCTGAGTGGTGTTTTTTTTCTTTGCTGAATGGTGTTATTTTTCTTTTCTTAATGGTGTTTTTTCCTTTTCTGAATGGTGTTTTTTTTCTTTTTCTGAATGGTGTTATATTTCTTTTACTGAATGGTGTTATATTCTTGTACTGAATGGTGTTTATTTTATTTTACTGCTGAATGATGTTTTTTTGTGCTGAATGGTGTTATTTTTGTGCTGAAAGATGTTATTTTTGTGTGAATGGTGTTCTTTTGTGCTGAATGGTATTATTTTTTGTGCTGGATGATGTTATTTTTGTGCTGAATGGTGTTATGGGTGCTGAATGATGTTATTTTTGTGTGAATGGTGTTTTTTTTGTGCTGAATGGTGTTATATTTTCTGAATGATGTTATATTTAAAACACCATGTCATGAACATGCTCTGAATGGTGTTATATTTATGGACGGTTATAAGTCCTTAAATCAAGGATTTTCTCTCTCCAAATCCTTAAATCAAGGATTTTCTCTGTCCAAATCCTTAAATCAAGGATTACCATATTTGAATTTGTTAATACATTTACAATTATACCCTTTTTATTAATTTAGATCTAATGGTTGAGATTCTTTCTTACCTTTCTCACACTTTTGGTCTTTTTTACAATAACTTCACCCTACTAATATATACAAATATGCAATAACAATTTATTTCATGTTAAAAAAATTAAGCTATTTTTAGCTATGCTAAATACACGGTTAACCACACATAACCGATCCGCTATAACCATCAAAACCTAATAAACATAACCACCATAACCGATCGGTTATGGTTATGGTTATCCAATAACCAACATCGTGGTTATGGTTATGGTTTTTGGTCAAAATCGACCCAAACTGACCCATGCACACTCCTAAAATTCGGTACCAGTACCCATTTTTACCCGTACCAATACCGAAAGTACCGAATACCAAAATCAATAAATACGGGTACACATACATGTACCGAATACCTAAAATCGGTACGGGTACAAGTACGAGTATTTAGGGAAAAAAAAGCTCATCCCTAATTTGTAGCCTTAGATAATTGCCACTTATATTTATACAAAATTAGTTTTGAAAACTGCCTAACAGGTGTCCTTATTGTTTTAACTGATGATAACGTGAGGCGTAAGGGCCACACTGCCACGCTAGTGAACATAATAGTCATATTAGGCACCACCGATAGCACACTGGTGTAAATGACATAAATGGGTTAGCGACCAGCACCACAAATGATTGGTTATATATAGCTTATTTAGATTTCTAAAAAACAAGTAATCAAGCCTACACAAATTTGTCGCAGGACACGTACATATATGCAAACATGAGATGCTTGACCAAATGGTTATAAAGTGGATAAAAAAGTGTTGAGCGCCAAATGTTTTAAAAAATTATATTTTTATCTAAAACACTGTTATTCTCACGCCGGAGAGTGATTACAAAGAGAATCCCCCAATCCTCCTCCTTGTAACGAGCTTCACGGTGTCGTGTTGTTTTGCAGGATCTCGTAGCAATCAATCGAGGAAGAAAGAAGATTAACTTTTATTTGATGAGACAAAACCCACAAGTTAACCGTCAGATTAACTTGGTGTTTCTTCAGAGCATCAGTGTTTAAAAAAAAAACTATATTTATCTAAAACTTATCCGGAGTACTTGCCGAAAGAATTTGATAGATTATGTATGCAAATTGAATGATTATGGAAAACCTTGTATTGCAAATTGGAATCTTGTGAAATAAGTCAGCTTGTCTCTTGGTTTAGCTCATTTTCTTAACGTAAGGCACCTACTAGGACACCACGGTGAAAATAACTTGTATTTTGTAAACATGTATGTTTTGTAAAGTTCATAAGTTGGCTTGGGTTTTATGGTTTCTCCTTACTAATAATAGCATTAATAGGATGCAAAATATACTACTAATAAGAGTAAATTATACAAATGATCCGTGTAACTTGTCAAAAGTGGCACCATATCTTCAAGCATAACAAATGTAACTAATGATCCATAGATACTTTTGAAACCTAGTATGTATTTAGTTTTAAAAATGGATGAGTGTTTACCACATATGTTAGCTTTGTAAAAACGATAAGTTTACCATTTTCTTAGAATAGTTAGATTACACTTGTGGTCACTAACCCTTTGATCAACTATAAATTCATAAATCGCTCTTCAAAATACCATTCATCACCACCTTACACCATATGTCACCACTCTCTTCACAAACAACCATCACTTTACTTGACCACCACCAACCAACACCTCACACCATTCTGACCGCTATCCCCTTTCTTCCTATCTTGCCTCCTTTTCTTGGCCCACATCACTCTTCCGCCACCTTCACCGTCACACCTAATATCCTTCATTGTCATTGTCATCGTCACACCTCAAACCCCTCATCACAGCTATAATTCTCACCTTCAAAAACCATCACAATCTCTAGCCACATATCTCATCACCCCTTTTCCCTCACATGCAATAAAATTAACCTTAACATTTAGAACAAATTCAAACATTAATAAAACACACACCATCACCGTCTTTAGAAACTATAGCTCAAAATTCTCTAACACGACTCATATTCTCTATAAAATTGAACCCACACATCATATTCTCCAAAATCACCATGTGCAAATAGTTTGTTACACATCCCCACCCCACACACAATCTAGCAATGTTTCTTGGTGTGTGATCAATGGACCAAAGTTGATGTTCGGCGACAACCGTCGAGGAAGAAAGAATGGAAGGAATTATAAATGTAATTTAACTGGTTCAACCAGTGAATGCTTATTCGTATATTTTTGAACTTTGAGACGGAATAAAAAAACATTTATATAAACACTATACCAATAATAATATGATAGTGATTAGTGATTTGGACAACTTTAAATTTTAAATTTGATGTATATATGTATTACACTTTTTCTCTTAATATCATACTTTAGTGGCATTCATATTTCATACTTTGCAAAAGATATTGCTTTATGAATCAGCTATCCATAACTATCAACATTAACAATAACATTATTAGCAATAACAATAATAACATTAACCATACACCAAAATAAAAAAAAAAATTAAAAAAAAACTTGTAAACAAATAAAACCTTCAAAAACAATACAAAATAATATCAACACCTGCCCTTCTTATTTTCTTCATTCTCCCCCTCACGTATCCTCTCTCTCTCTCTCTACTCTCTCTCATCAAATTCAACGCAATCTTTTACCTTTTCCTCATTCCGTTCATCAATTCTTCTTCACCGATGATGCTTTTGAACATTAATCGCCGTTGAACACGATTGCGTTCATCAATTTTGACGATTACGTTGTTGTCAAGAAACGGTTAAAATTAGGGTTTGTATTTGAGAAAAAGTCATTGATTTTGTTCAGGATTTTTTAAAGTTTTGTATATAGATTGTTGATTTGGGTCATTTTCGGTGGAAATTGGAGGTTGATTTGATTGTTTGTTATAAATTAGGGTTGAGTTTTTTTACAAACCCTAGGGGAGGTGTAATTAGGTAGATATAGGTAGATCTGTGTTGTTATGGATCGTGTTGTTGGTGGTAAGTTTAAGCTTGGGAAGAAGATTGGAAGTGGATCTTTTGGTGAGCTTTATTTAGGTATGTTTTTGGTTGTTTTGAACTTTTGATTAAGCTTTTTAGGTATTGTGTTAGTGTTTTTGTGTAGCTGATTTTGTGTTTGATGATATTCAGGTGTTAATCTTCAGACTGGAGAAGAATGTGCTGTTAAGCTGGTATTTACCTTTTTTCTTGATAATGTTTTGTAATGTTAGATACTTATTGGCTATTAAAGTTGTTGGATAGTTGTTTGGTTGATTCATGGTGTGTTTGGATGTGGTTTTGAAAATGATTGTTTGATATTGAATGATTAGAATTAGATAATAAGTAGATGTAATAACTAATAAGTTATTAACAAAGGTATTAAGATACATTTTTGATATGCTTCATTGAAGTTGTAATAATCGCGTTTGATGGTGTCTAGGGTTTGGCAAGTCATGGTTATTTAAGGAAGTATCGGATAAAGTAAAAGTATGAAGCTGATTACGTAATAACAAGTATTCAGATGATTATAAGCAGAATTTGATTCCTAAAAGCTAAAAACTGATGTTTGGATAATCACTTTTCAAACGCGCATCCAAATAATCCTATCATCTATATTCCAAATAGGATTTTGTGTATGATTATTTTATGTATTGTTATAGTATACAAATACGACCATAATAACATCTCGTTCGTTTGTTTAACATTTAGGCTTTATTAGTTGCTTCTTTTTTTTTTCTAGTTAGGACTAGTGGACTACATAAAGGTGTACGTTATCTATATGTCATTACTCGTTTGACTACTATAGTCTCATACTCTCATTAACCCCTTCACATATATATTCATTCGTGTCTCTATATAAAGTGTCTACCGCCATTGATTCTTACCGTATTCGTTTTAATCTTTAGCACGCGCATGCATTCTGTGATTAAAATGTAGATCAACTTGTATTCTTATTTTATTCATTGATTTGACCTAATCTTTAGTTTGATGCTTTATTACTATAATCTTCTTGTCATCAAAGTCACAGTTGCAAACAACTTGTAGGGTTTCTGTTTGAATATTGCATAAAGGGTTGATTTGTGATGTACAATGTACATAGGGAAACATTAGTTAGAAATTTGATCTTTTGTTAGACCAAAGAAAAGAAAAGAAAAGAAAAGAGGAAAGCAAGACTTTTGTGTTGTCGCTTGACACTTGGTATTTCCAACTATGAGTTATAATCATTATCTACATACATTTCATACGCGGTATCCCTATTTGTACGCGTTATTATTTTATGCCCGATATCATCTTTTTCTGTTGCTGCAATTTCCAGGAACCCACCAAGACAAAGCATCCGCAACTTCATTATGAATCAAAGATATATATGCTTCTTCAGGGAGGAAGTGAGTATCCTAGTCTAGGTTTCTGTTAAACATGCATTTTTGTGTAGATTAATAATTTTTAATACCCTAATACATGGCTGTATTCAGTTAGATCTTTAAACTCTCTTTGCTACTGAAGACTAAAGTATGTCGTAATGGTTAATTCAGTATACTTCCTCATTCCTGAAAACAAGTGGGGCATTAATAACTTTGTATATTTAATGTATTAGTTCAAATCTCCAAATAATTATATTTATAGAATTTCAAATCTTTTTTTAGTAATTAATTAATAGTTTAATCATTTTTAAGATCAATTACTAATGCATTTGAAACTTAAATAAAAAATATTGTATAATGCTGTTTACACTTTACATATTTGAGTTCGAACAGTTAGCAACTTGATGTGTCGCGTGTGTATTTTCAATGTATGGTTGAGTTGTTCACTTTTAGAAATAACACGATCGTTCCTTTTTTTAATAATGAAGCTGGGGTACCCAACCTTAAGTGGTTTGGAGTCGAGGGTGAGTACAACGCCATGGCCATTGACCTACTTGGACCCAGCCTTGAAGACCTTTTTAACTATTGCAATAGAAAGTTTTCCTTGAAGACGGTCTTAATGCTTGCAGATCAATTAGTAAGTGTCAGTGATCCCATCCTTTTATAGCGTTTTTGACTTCAAATCATTGATTATTTATATAACGTTGCAGATAAATAGAGTTGAGTACATGCATGCCAGAAGCTTTCTTCATCGTGACCTTAAGCCTGATAATTTTTTAATGGGCCTGGGCCGCAAGGCAAATCAGGTGCTCACCCGCTTCTTTTTACCAGAGCCTTTTTTTTCAAATATGATAATGGCATTTATAAATATATTATCTTATGCTTCTTTTATGGCAGGTGTACATCATTGATTTTGGTCTTGCAAAAAAGTATAGGGATCTTCAAACTCACAGGCACATACCATACAGGTAACTTTACTTTTTAATCTTTTTTTCTGGCGTTATTTCTGTATTTGTGGAACCGTTACAAGATATTTTTTTTCATCAGGGAAAATAAGAATCTCACAGGCACGGCTCGTTATGCTAGTGTCAACACACATCTTGGAGTTGGTGAGTGGTTCACCATATCTGGATTTGTTTTTGTATGATAATTATAGCAATACGGTAAGCACTTAATAAAATCTTCGTTGCTTCTGTCTATGCAGAGCAAAGTAGACGCGATGATTTGGAATCACTCGGTTATGTTCTTATGTATTTCCTAAGAGGAAGGTGAGTCATTTTTTTAGTTCAACATCTTCAACTTTATGCTAATAATCTGTTATTTATTTTATTCACTATTTGTATATGTTTTTTTTATTAGCCTTCCCTGGCAAGGACTGAAAGCTGGGACCAAGAAGCAGAAATACGACAGGATAAGTGAAAAAAAGATGATGACTTCAAAAGAGGTATATTTTGACTTTTTAGTTTTGTAGTCATATAAAACTCACATGACGCTAAATCTATCTCAACGACTTAACAGGTTTTATGCAAGTCGTATCCGTCAGAGTTCATGTCATATTTCCATTATTGCCGATCTTTGAAATTTGAAGATAAACCTGACTATTCATATCTAAAGAGGCTTTTCCGAGACTTGTTCATTCGTGAAGGTGTCAAATACTTGATATTTTTATGTTATCTTACAGTCGTCGAGCATGAATTCATTCTGAATTTGTATATATATGTTTCTTTTTTCCAGGCTATCAATTTGACTATGTTTTTGATTGGACCATGTTGAAGTATCCACAAATTGGTGCCAGCTCTAGAGGACGAGTTAGTGAAAAAAATGCTTGTATTACTGGTATATTTATGTTGGTTTTGTATAAGATATATTCATCGTGTCCCCCTTTTGCAGATTCAAAGCGGCAATGCTGGTCAAAACGTCGGTACGTCTGCAGAAAGACCAGGAAGAACTTCAGGTGTGATTTAAAAGCAGAAGTGGCTATATTTGAGTTTATGTATTTATTTCTCGAGTCTGCTTACAATTGTTACTTGCATCTTTCCTGTAGCTGTACAAGATGTTCGTGAGGCACTTTCTAGAAGAAATCCAGCAGGTGGACCCCGCCTTGAACTTTCAAGAAACAGGACTCCAGATGATGTACCTTCATCCAAAGATGTGGTAACGAATTTAATTACATTTTTATTGACAACTTTATTCATGAATAAAATTCAAAACGCTTGTGAATAAATTTAACTATGATACTACCGTGTACAGCAACCTGATTCAGAAAAGGTCCGAACTTCTAGAAACGGGAGCTCGTCAAAACGGGCCTCCTTTCTAAGCAGCAATAAACCAAGTTCTTCAGCAGAAGCGACAGATGGCAGAACAAGCCGACACATGTCGAGTAGTGGAGCCCGCTTATCTACTATACAAAGAGGATATGATAACAAACCCTCGCCAACGGGCTTGTCCGGTACTTCAAAGGGTGGCCGTGAAGATCTTCTCAGGAGCTTTGATTTTCTTCAAATCAGGAAGTAAAACAATACAAGGTGTCAAAATTACATTAAAGTGAATTTAAAACCCCTGCAAGTTTAAGTTATGTAAAAAATGGAAAATTCATGTTTTAGGGGAATTTGCAGACTTTGGTTAACAATTGGAACTTCAAGTGGACTGATGTTGTATGTGTTGTTTTTGTGCTTTAGTGCAAATTATTCTTTTTAATATTTTCTGGTTGGACTTTTGAGAACCTGTTTAGAATTGATTGTCTACTTGTTGAAGTCAGTGACCCGAGAGTAGTTCAATCACGCTATCATATTTGTATAGTTATTTCTTATCTTATGCTTGATCTATGATTGCCCGATTGCTTTTAAGTTGGTCACCCGGGATGTGGCTCAATTGGCTTGGCATATCTGTAGAGTTATTTAGGCCTCTTTGTATCAAAATGGTAGCCAATCATGGTGAACTGCATCGAGCAACGGCAGGTTTACTGTCGCAGAAAATGTTGAACATGAGTGGAATTTTAAGTATGACATGGTTAGACCTTCTCTAACGTGGCGCACATGAGGGTCCGTGGCTGTTGTAGAAGAGAGAGACGGGTTGGGAGGATGTGGAGAGCAGAGAGGGGGGGGGGGGGGGCAGGAATGTGAGAAGAGGAGAAAAGGAAGGCTGTTAGTGAAGACTTTTGACGTGGAGATCAGAAGATTCGCCTTTCGTTTGCTGCAATGAAGATGGTCTTGGTGAGTTGGTGGCTCGAAAGAAACCCATATGGTTACAAGTGTTTCTCGAAAGTGTTCTCAATGTTAAGTTGAAAGATGGATGTAATTTTTCTTCCATAAACTGATCGACCATATGGGTTAAGTTTATGGACTTTTATAAACAATTTATCTATTCTATAAAAATCCTCAAAATGATTTAATTTGTTTTACAACTAGATTTAAACTCCCCCGCGTTGCGGCGGGGGTGTAGAACTATGCCAAGTAGCACTAATGCCACACCACCGTCAGCGACTACCAACACTGAGTCGATCCAGGATCCGCGCGTTGCGACAAACTTGTCAAACGAAAAAAATAAATGTAAAACACTGAACCACACATGCATGTTGTGTCGTGTTAACTCGCATAATTTTGAACGAAACAAAAAAAAAAAAGAAAACGTTAAATGACACACGCACGTCGCGCCGTCTTAACTCGCAAAATTTAGAACGGAAGTAAAACGAAAATTTACGAAAGATGAAAAGTAGAGGGACCAAAGTTGAAGGTAAAAATATTGTGAGGTTAAATTGAAAATAATAAAACTTTTGAGTTAAAAATGAAAAAAAAAACAATTTATATGTGTTAAAATTACAAAACATAAAAAGCTTTTGGGTTAAAGTTAAAAAATCAATTTTTTTTGAAAACCCCCCAAAACATAAATTACAACACCTTATGCACAAAATTGTTGCTAATTTATGGAGTGTAAATTTACAAATAAAATAACACAACTTTGAATGGATCAAACCGATTGAATTTGGTAAGCTAATGAAACCATTATTTGATTAGGGTACAACCACTTAAGCACAATTTACAACCATACATGCATACAAAACAGATTGAATTTGGTTAGATAATGAAACCATTATTTGATTAAAATACAACAACTTAAGCACAATTTAGAAAAATGTTACAAAATAACAATATATAAATAAATTAGATAATGAACAACAATTTAAGCACAATGTACAACTATTTTGATTAAGATACAATAATTTAAACACAATGTACAACTATAAATGCATACTTTTGTTACAAAATAATAGTATATAAATATTGACCTTTTCCCGCCAACCATTTAAAAGTATAAATAATTTAGAAAAGTTTATTGTGTTCAAAACTCAAAAGTTGTTTATAAGATCTTAACATGATTTATTCTTTAGGCTATTCCATTTGGCTTCATTAATCGTTGTAGTTGACTTTAGGGGCGAGTATAAAACTGTATTAACCAAAATTGAAACCGAATAACCGAATTAATCAAATCGAAGCAATAACCGATGGTTCAGTTATTGGTTTTTGAATAATCAAACTTTTGGTTTCAGTTTCGGTTAATCTTATATCTAAAACCGAAAATAACCGAACCGATTAGCCAAACATACATACACACACATATATATATATATATGTATATATATAGGGTTAAGTTTCTTTGTGAACAACTCCCTTGATAGTGAACTGTGTGAACTAATCCTAGCCGTTAGATTAACACAAGTGTAAATCACTAGTGTATTTTACGATTTGATGATGTAAATCAATGGCCAGGATTTGTTCACTCAGTTCACAAATACACTAGTGTTCACTCTAGAACCTCATCCTATATATATATATGGGCAGGATTTGGAGTAAACGCTCTAAAGTTACCCAATCATAAACGTGTGTGTAATTATTTCATTTATGTTTTTTTGTGTGTCAAGATGATCAAAGAGAAGGTAGCGTTCGTTTAATGAAATGTAATGAAATTGGGATTGCAATTTGCGCAAATTTAAAATTTGATTTGGAATTTAGGTGTGTTTGTTTCACAAAATAGAATGGAATTTGGATGGAATTGGAATGTATATTCTCTTCTCTTTGTTGTTCAATTCCAATTCATTTTTTAAACCAACAGTTGAAATTAAATTAACATTCCAATTTTATCAAGATTTCATTTCATTTTGTAAACCAAACACTACCTAAGAGTTGTAAAGAGCATACGTAAAATAGTAATGCTAATACACAAGGAAACTTGTGGTAAATGAGGTATCTATGACTATGATTGACTATGACCCGCTAAGAAAATGGGCAAGAGTTAAATTCACAAACAAGGCATATGCATATGGATATAGTGTTGGGTTTTTCACATAGTTATCAAAGTAATTTTATCTATATAAAATAAAAACGCAGCGGAATAATTATTTAAAACATGTTACTTTCAAGATATAAAACTCATTATATATGTAAAACCCAATAACCCAGATCCATATACGAAGATGCATGCTATCTAACACAACCATAGGGTGTTTTAGAATGCTACCTTTCTAAGAACAAGTAGGTGAAAAGGATGATGCTTCTTGAACGGTAATCTTCAAAGGAGAAGACCTCAAGCTTGTATACCCCAAGCCTTCCAACAAACACTTTGATTTTTACTAGGATTTCTACACTTAAAATCAAACTTGAACCCCTCTTTGAAACCTTATCTTGGCCGAAAATTTGAGAGGAGTTATCAAGTTCATCCACTTTGATTTTGTCTTACAAAATGTTATTAAAAGTGTGAGAGATGTTGCCACCCAATCATGAGTCATCTAATTATGAAAATTGCATGTAATCTCATTGGTCAAAAAAAGTCTTGGGAAGACAAAGGGGGGGGGGGGGTACTTGTGTTTTTTATAAAAAAAACTCAAAATTTTTCTTTTATTTAAGTCTTGGTTTTATTTTATAACTTTTATAAAATTATAACATCATATGTTTACAAGACTTATGCAACTTTTTAAAATGTTATTTAATCCATTAAATAAGATAATAAAATATTCTCTCAAAATTAATTATCCATATAATTTATTAGTTTCTCAATTGCAATTATTTAGAAAAACAATTTCTAAATATTCTAAATGTTAATATTTATATGTTTGATCATATCATAAATAAATATTATAAGTGTTTGTCTAGCTTGTTATTGGGCATGACCCGACTTGGATCATAACGTACTAGCCACATCAATTTAATATGCGTCTTGGGCATACAGAGTCCAACAATCTCCCACTTGCACAAGATACATAGAAGATTGATGCAAGCAGTAAATATCACCTAACAATAGTTTACTACCCCTAATATGTATGACTTCGTGCCATTCAATAACATCATCCCTTTCAAGTCACTTACTTGAACATGATTTAGGTGAATCGATCATTTATCCTTTCGTTACAGATGTCATGTTAAATCCAGAGACATAGAGTGATCACTCTCTATTGATTTAACTTTAGCAGGCCTTAGACATCTTACTCTCAACGAATAAGAGGAACACATCCCTTCTTGACTACATACGTCTCTCACAATCACCTTGTACCATACCTAAGCTTAGCCTTATGTACTGTCATATTACTGACATCAAAGAACTAGGTGAAGGTATAATATTTGGTGAATATCAAGACCCAATATGTATCTCAGGTCAGAGGATACTATGATATTCGCCTTTACTCAGATTTACTTATGATCAATCACAAATGATTCCATGTAGTAATATTTGAAAGCGGGTCAGTCCAATATTTGTATCCCACAAATATCTATGAACTTTGTCAGTAACACTTTGCTCTATATTCATGCCAAATGAATATCCACCAATCTAAGTTCATAATAGTCTTACATTCATATTTGTTCCCACAAGTATGATCGATTACGGACATTTAGAATAATTAACATATTCATGGATTTAAACATGCTAAAATGGAACATAACTCAAAATGCCATAATCATATAAATGAGTCAAAATTACAATCGTTCCAATATCCAAATATAAAATAGATCAAATCCAATCACTAGAATATCAAAGTCCCAAGGCACAAGTATGATTCTCATGTTTTGGCCTTTCAAGGAGCTTCGTGAGTGGATCCGTAATGTTTTGATCGGTGTGAACTTTGCAGATACATATCTTTCCCTTTTCAACTTCATCCCTTATGTAGTTGAATCTCCGCTCAATATGTCTAGTCTTTTGATGCGCACGAGGTTCCTTGATTTGAGCAATTGCACCCTCGTTATCACAAAAGATCTCTAGGGGGTCTTGAATGGTAGGGACCACCCCTAGGTCGGCAATGAATTTCTTCAACCATGCAGCTTCTTGGGCTACCAATGAAGCGGCGATGTATTCTGATTCTGTAGTGGACAATGCTACCACATCTTGTTTTGAGCTCATCCAAGAGACCGCTCCCCCATTTAAAATGAAGATATACCCCGATTGCGATCGAGAATCACTTCAATCAATTTGGAAACTGTAACACCCATATTTTCCACGTGTCACCGGTAGGGGGTTCCGTGACGTAGTTGATATCGTCATAGTCAAACAATACAAAAATATAAATGCACAGCGGAAGCAAAAGAAAGATTTATTCCAACCAAATAAAATTGTAATATTCAGTATCACAACAGTTGAAATAGATCACAGGCGGATCAAGACAAAAAGGAAACTTTTATTCAACAGACTTCATGCATCCTAAGCTTACGAGACTTATACTGATGCTAAGGAGTGGCCAACCTATTACGCGTAGTACCTGCACTTAGCCTTTTTTGGAAAATACGTCAGTTTACACTGATAAATACAATTTAACTGACTCATTTTGAAAATGTTTAAAAATTGATTTGAATGCCCGCGGCACAAAACTTTTTATAACTTGGGATCATTATTTGCTTATAATCTTGTAAAAGAATTACATGTTTGTTATGCGTTCAGTTTTCCGGGTCGTACCGGTTTAAAGATTAATAGACACATCACATAGTATAGTTCCGCCGCGAGATTTCTTCTCGTACCGACTGTTATACTTTATTGAATTTGATGCACTACAGGTGTACGCCTACACCCGTGTTCTAAGGTCGTGGCCATTCTTTGAATGATGCCAAGGATATCCGGGACATGGTCATTAAACCCCCAAAGGCGTTAAACAAACAAAACAACATTTTCAAACGGGTTACTTTGACAACACTTAACCACCGACCGGCTAAGGTCAATTACCCGACCAAGTGGTATTTTATATACCGTACCCCAAGCCCGTATAGGGAAAATAAGTTAAAAGTATTTACCTGAGCTAAATAGAAACTTAATCCCAGCCGTATCAAATCAGCAAGTACAGATAGCTTTTACTGGGCTCCTATATCTGGAATTAAGGTTTTAAATAACCTATTAGAATCCTAACGGGTCTTTTAACTTAGCCTAAGCTTAGACCGGTTAGTTTTAAATGAAGATTACGGTTTAAACACACGATACGACGAAGACCGTTCTAGAATGTGGTTTTGACCCGACAAGCTTGCATACTTGTTTAATATGGGTAGCTTAATCACATTCTGGATTTTGAGACAGAAATGATATGGTTTGACCCATTTCGGCTAAAATGGGTAAACTAGTTACATAAGCCGATTCGAACGCGTAAAGTGCGTAACGAGTAACCATAAGAGTCATATACAAGTTTCCTAAGTTAATATGCCTTAAACATGTTGTGATATCAGAATGATACCTTCCATTATGCCCCAAATGTTTTTAAACCAAAACTATGCCTCATAAGGGCATTTTGGTCATTTTAAAGGGTGTAAAAGAGTTTAAATAATAACCTGAGTTACAGGTCTGATTAAATCAGTAAATATACTTAGTTTACTAAGTTATAACAGCAAGGTATCATGTATATATGTGAAATTTATTACTTATAACCATACTATGTTCCGAAGGGGCATTTTGGTAATTTCACATATGCCTAAAAGGTCAAAACTGGAAATTCTGTGTTTAAAAGATTCACCTACTGTTAAAATATAAAATTTTACTGAATACAATCAGTAGGTATCATCCCCATATGTTTAAAAAGATTTTATTACATACTATGCGTTAAAAACGCTTAAAAAGGCGATTTGGAGCCATTTCCGGGTTTGGTACAGAAAGCTGATATTATTAAAATTCCAGAAGGCTCAAAATACTTTATTTAACATATTAGATCAGTAGAAAAAGGTTTGGGGTCCATAGGATTTATAAAACTCATTTTATAGCCCAAAAGGGCAAAACCGACATTAGCCGAATTTAGCTTAGAACACTAAGTTATGCTCAGCCTAAAATTAAATAAAAATCTTTAAAAATCCCAAAATATTATTTTATAACATTAGGTACAAAGTTTTGTATAAAAATTTGGGTTTAGATAGGCTATATGCGATTTGTGCCATTAAATTACTAAAGAAGCTTCTAATTACGCTAATGAGCATAACTCTTAATCTACACCTCAAACTGATCTCAAATTTTAGGTGCAAGTTTATAAATCAGTAGCTAAGGTGTTTACCCTTTTACATTTTCAAAAATCATATTTTAAGGTCATTTGGGCAATAATGGTCAACATATAAGCAATTAACGGAAACATGCATGTGAATAGGATTTCTAATGAACCAAGTTGCATAATCTCAGAGAGTTATACTAACATGTAAATAGGTCCAAAAGAAGCTCTAAGGCAATCCTAAACTTGGTTTAAACGGGTCAGAACTGAAAGTCAAAGCAGAAGTCAAACTTTGCGACTTTCGGTTCCAAACCGAGCCTATACTGAAAATTGTCGAGTTGAACATGTTGGGACATGTTCTTACATTCATTACCAAGTTATATTAATGTTCAAACAGGTTGCATGTATCCTACATTGCTAATTATGCAATAATTTGCAAATAAACATTCTGTTGACTTTTTAAAGTAAGCTTTGACTCGACAATTAACATAGATAGAGTGGGAATCTGAAAATATCTGTTTAAGGGTTTATTACCCACATAATTACCTACTTATAGGTATTTTTAATTCGAGATTTGACTGAGTAACTAATCTCGAAGTCAAACCTTAATTACGACGGTTTGACTTTTAGCTAATTAATTAAGCTAAAACGAATTAAGAAGGGTTAAGGGTACTTACAAGAGTCCTAAACACGACTAGGGATCACTAAGAAGCTTGATGCTGATCAGGGGAGCTCCAGAAATGAAGTTGTGAATGCTTCAAATGCAAGTGCCCAAATGTTGCAACTTAGATTTTCTTATATAGGGGTTTTGATCACACAAGATGATGCCAAAGAGGTCTATGCTTGTTTCCAGATGATGACAAGTGCCCCTAATGCATGTAAACTGGTTGGTGCAGCCCCTGGTATGTAAAAACAAGGTTTTGAGTCGGTTTAACAGCTTTAACAGGCAGCTGCCATTTTTTTTCGAATCAGAGGACCCCTCGCGTCACGCGTAGGTCACCTAAGGGTCCTACGCGTAGCGCGACGCCCTTGTGAACGAATTTCAACTTTCCAAATTTGCTGTTTTGGTCCCAGGCCCTTCATAACGTGGTTTTAAGTCCTATTTTTGCTATTTCAGCCCTCTAACATTATTTTTAAGGGCTTTAGGACCTTTACCAACTTAGTTAAGTCCCTTGTTAACTTTGTGAACACCCGAAAGGCCTAGAATTTCATCGTTGACGCTTTTAACCCCTCGTACATGAATTTGATCATAACTTTCTCATACGATAACGAAACTTTATGAAACTTTTACCACATATTCTAGTGAGCATAATTTACCGTTACAAAGCTTCGGGTCTGCTAAAAGGTCACTCAGAGGTACACTTTGCACATGTTGACACATTTAGCCCCTGTAGTTTGTAATTCCTCACTTTCTTTCATATTTAGCTTCGTATGATCCATGATTTATTTGTTTGAAGGTATAAACATCTTGTAGGGCTATTTTTAAATATAATTATCCATCGTTGACACTTTGGACCCTTATATTCACATAGTTTCCCCGTTTGTCAACATTAGTCCCTCTAAAGTATTCTTACACACGTTCAGAGCTTATGACACGTGTTCATACATTATTGGACATAAATTTTCAAGGTGTTACATCCTCACCCCCTTAAAAGAATCTCGTCCTCGAGATTTATGAAAACAATTGAGAGTATTTCTCTTTCATTGTGGATTCTAACTCCCACGTGTATTCAGGACCTCTACGGGCATCCCATTTCACCTTGATGATAGGCACAAGCTTCCTTTGAAGCCTTTTTACCTGTCGATCCTCAATCGACACAGGTTTCTCCACAAATTTCAAACTCTCGTCTATGTGCACATCTGCGTGTGGTATGACTAGCGATTCGTCAGCTAGACATTTCTTCAGATTGCAGACGTGGAATACATTATGAATACCACTGAGCTCTTCAGGTAAGTTTAACTTATAAGCCACTGATCCTACACATTCGATGATCTCGAATGGTCCTATATACCTTGGGCTTAACTTACCTTTCTTACCAAATCGCATCACCCCTTTCCAGGGCGATACTTTAAGCAAAACTTTATCGCCAACCTCAAACTTGAGAGGTTTTCGCCTTTTATCAGCATAGCTCTTCTGCCTATCCCGGGCAGCTTTTAGGCGGTCATGAATCTGGACAATCTTGTCCGTCGTCTCAAAGACTATATCAGGACCGGATAATTGCGTGTCTCCTACTTCTGCCCAACAGATGGGTGTTCTGCACTTCCTACCATATAGTGCCTCAAAAGGTGCAGCCTGAATGCTGGTATGGTAGCTATTATTGTAGGAGAACTCAAGCAGAGGTAGTGCTTATCCCAGCTACCACCTAAATCAATCACACATGCACGCAGCATGTCTTCCAAAGTTTGAATAGTACGCTCACTTTGTCCATCCGTCTGAGGATGGTAAGCTATACTAAAATTCAATTGCATGCCCAGAGACTGTCGGAAACTCTTCCAAAAAGGAGATGTGTATCTAGTATCCCTATCAGATATAATAGATACTGGTACGCCATGCAAGGATACAATCTTATCCACGTACAGTTGGGCTAATATGTCGGAACTGAAAGTCTCTTTAATGGGTAGGAAATGGGCTGACTTAGTCAGTCTATCAACTATGACCCATATAGTATCATTTCCTTTCTTCGTCTTTGGCAGCTTGGTGATGAAATCCATCGTCACCATTTCCCCTTTCCAAGTGGGAATTTCAGGCTGTTGTAGCAAACCTGATGGCTTCTGATGTTCAGCCTTGATTTGAGCACACTTCAAGCATTTAGCTACATAAGCAGCTATAGACTTCTTCAAGCCTATCCACCAATAGTTTGCCTTCACATCTTGGTACATCTTGTCTGCTCCAGGATGAACAGAATATTT
This sequence comes from Helianthus annuus, assembly GCF_002127325.2. Lineage (NCBI taxonomy): Eukaryota > Viridiplantae > Streptophyta > Magnoliopsida > Asterales > Asteraceae > Helianthus > Helianthus annuus. The sequence goes on along the minus strand of NC_035438.2, from coordinate 23,009,343 downwards.
GGAACTGTGGGCTTCCTTGAGGATAACATCCCGAAGTCCTCCATAAACAGGAACCCATATTCGTCCATTTAATCTTAGTATTCCGTCCTTGCCATAGGATAACTGTTCTTCAGTCACTCCTAGCTTTTCATTAGGATAGTTAGCTTCCAACACAGCCTCCTTCTGTGCAGCTAACAATCTTTCATTCAAACTATTCTTGATCTCAATGCTCTTGGCATTGATTCTTATCGGCTTTACTCTTTCTTTTCTACTCAAGGCATCTGCGACTACGTTGGCCTTGCCTGGATGATATCTTATCTCACAATCATAATCGTTCAGAGTTTCCATCCAGCGTCGCTGCCTCATATTCAAATCCTTCTGATTGAACAAGTTTGAAGGCTTTTGTGATCAGAGTAGATCACACACTTAGTTCCATACAGATAGTGCCTCCAAAGCTTTAGTGCAAATACAACGGCACCCAATTCCAAGTCATGGGTGGTGTAATTCTTTTCATGCACTTTCAATTGACGTGAAGCATAGGCAATGACCTTGCCTTTTTGCATTAACACACAGCCCATCCCGGTGTGTGATGCATCACAGTAAACTACAAACTCATCAATCCCATCAAGCAATGTCAGCACGGGAGCATTGCTCAACTTCTGCTTCAAAATATCGAAGGATTCTTGCTGCTTAGGCCCCCAATTAAACTTGTTATTCTTGCGAGTGAGAAGGGTCAGGGGCGCTGCAATTCTTGAGAAGTTCTCGATAAAGCGTCTGTAGTATCCTGCCAATCCTAAGAAACTGCGAATCTCTGTAGGCGTCTTCGGCTCTTGCCAGTTCATGACAGCTTCAACCTTAGCGGGATCTACTTGGATACCACGCTCACTAACTACATGTCCAAGAAATTGGACTTCCCGAAGCCAAAATTCACACTTTGAGAATTTGGCATAAAGTTTCTCCTGCCGAAGTAGTTTCAGAATACATTGAAGATGCTTCTCGTGGTCAGCTTGGTTCTTCGAGTAGATGAGAATGTCGTCGATGAAAACAATGACAAATTTATCCAGATAGGGCTTGCAGACGCGATTCATGAGATCCATGAATGCGGCAGGTGCATTAGTGAGCCCAAAAGGCATCACTAGGAACTCGTAATGACCATAACGAGTCCTAAACGCAGTCTTGTGCACGTCTTCATCTTTGACCTTCAACTGATGATAGCCTGACCTCAGATCGATCTTGGAAAAGTAGCTTGCTCCTTGTAGCTGATCAAACAGATCGTCGATCCTGGGTAACGAATACCTATTCTTGATAGTAACCTTATTAAGCTCACGGTAGTCGATGCATAAACGCATCGAACCATCTTTCTTTATGACGAACAAGATTGGTGCTCCCCATGGAGACGAACTAGGTCTAATGAAGCCTTTAGCTAGCAATTCATCTAACTGCGTCCTTAATTCCTTCATCTCTGTTGGCGCCAATCTATAAGGTGCTCTAGCTACAGGTGCAGCTCCGGGGATGATGTCAATTCTGAATTCCACTTGCCTATCTGGTGGCAAACCAGGTAGCTCTTCCGGGAAAACTTCAGGGTAGTCAGAAATGACAGGTATATCTTCAATCTTAGGCTTCTCCTCATCAATGGTTACTTGTGCCATATAGATGACACAACCCTTCTTCAGACATCTGGATGCCTTGAGCATAGTCACTTGCTCAGGCAATCCATGTTGAGTACCTCCCTGAATGATGAGTGGCTCACCAGACGGAGCCTTGATCACCACTTGTTTCTTGTTGCACATAATCTGGGCTTAGTTATGCGATAACCAATCCATGCCTATCACTATATCAAAGCCAGCTAGCTTAAAAGGTAATAAGGACAAAGGAAAAGAGTGGTTCCTAATGGATATGATGCATCCATCTAATACAGTCGAAGCGGTTTCTATGGTTCCATCAGCTAATTCCACTTCATATTTCACACTTAAGTTTTTAACAGGTAATTTCAATAACTCACATAACTTATTATCAACAAAGGATTTATCTGTTCCAGAATCAAAAAGTACCCTTGCATAGATATCATTTACGAGGAAGGTACCTATTATCACATTGTCGTCCTGAACAGCTTCCTTTGCATCCATGCGGAAGACCCTAGCATTGGTCTTCTTTCTCTTCTCAGTCTTCTTTGCAAGCTTTGGGCAGTTGGTCCTCAGATGCCCCTTTTCATTACAGTTATAGCAAGTGGCATCCTTGATTTTCTTACAATCCAGTGCCTTGTGGTCCCATGACTTGCAAATCCCACACGCTTTCGGCTGGGACTGGGACTTCGACTCATACATGCACCTCCCAAAATGGTGCCTCTTACAAACTTTGCACTTGGGTTTATCACCCATCTGCTGATCTCCTTTCTTGGATCCCGACCCTTTCTTGTGGTCGTTGTTTCCCTTGCGCTTCTTGTCTGAGCGTCGTGAACCATCATCTTCTCGTTTCCTTTTCTCGACATCCGCCGCTCTCAGCGATCTCTGTCTAACTGCATCCAGCGTGAGGGACAGAGATATGTCAGCTGCTGATCTGAATGTAGCGGGCCGAGAGGCCTTGACACTTGCTTTTATTTCCGGGGCCAGGCCCCCAATGAAACGGGCTATCCTTTTAGGTTCAGGCGTCACGAGGTAAGGGACTAACCTCGACAAAGTATTGAAACTCGTAAGATAAGCCTGGCAATCGAGGTTCTTCATGACCAGGGATAGAAAATCAGATTCTATCTTTTCAACCTCGTGCTGAGGACAGTAGTTCTCCTTGATGAGAGCAACAAATTGATTCCATGACATGTTATACAGCGGAATCTTCCCAGTAGCCTGAATTAACGACCTCCACCAGGCCAGGGCTTCACCTTTAAAGGACTGAGATACAAACTTCACAATATCCCTCTCCGCACAACCACTAATGTCGACTACAGTGTCCATTTCATCCAGCCAAGTCATGCAATCCACGACCCCCTTCTCCCCAGTAAAATCCCGGGGCTTACAAGATACAAAATATTTATACGTACAGGACTTGGTACGTGGGGCATCATCAAACACTATCTTCTTATGAGGAACACTGTCATGGTTCGAGGAGTGTCTATCATCATCTTTCTTAGACTCATCCTTCTTAGACTTGGGTTGGACAGAGGGTGGCTTGTTGTGACCCTCCGAATGAGTCTTTGACTTTGTGTGTGGTGTAGACAGGGTCCTACTCTGAGTCTTAGAAGACTCACTGTTCTGTCGATCTAAATCCCTTGTAACAATGTTATCAACTAGTGCTTGCAACTCTGCACCAGTCAGCTGTATTCTAGCATTATTGTGGTTCTCCACTGGACGATTGTTCACTTCGTCCGACCCCGCCATGTAGCTTCAATTGCTACATAAAGACATAATAGGCAAGGTTTTATTTAAAGGCTTTTACAGAGATTTATAATTTATTAACCATGGTTTTAAATAGCCATTTCTGGTTAATTTGTTAATTATTTATTTATTCAGGACCTTTATTAAAATCCTATATCACATTTAATATTAGCATAAAATTCTAGTTCCCAAGGACGGTTATAACCAGGATTTTCACAGAATCGAGGTATTCGGGTTTGAATCACAGTTCATTACCCTTCTATAGACAGTGAGTTACAGACTTCTACTGTCTTTTAGTCCCAGAGGACGTTAATTATTACCCGAAGGCACTTCATCCTCAAAGGATGGTTATATAATTACAGGGAATTTAAATTAACCCAATTTTAAAGATGGCATGTGTGATTTTTACTATATCACAATTTGCCCAGCATGTTAACATACTTACAGATATTAACAAAATTTTGGAATCTTTTAGACAGGTTCTACCATCTTGGCCATGTCTACAATGACACGTGGCTAGGTCTTACCCCTAAGATTCTCTTTTAATATTTACACAGAATAATCCTAAGTTGAGATGTTAATTATAGACCTGAATCTAATTATGGAGATACCATCTTGGCCTTGTCTCAAAATGACACATGGCTAGGTCTTGTCCTTTTTAGATTTTGCCATTTAATATAATGGTAGATCTCTTACAGGAATGTTATTTTCATTTTTACTTTGTGTTTTAAGTTTATGCATATACTTAATAATAAACAAATATGAAAATTTAAATTCAACCATTCCATTACTAAAATTTAACAGGTACAACAATTGCCCTAAACGGGACTTCTACAAAAATAACATGCCCGCGCAGGGGCAAAACAAACAACAAACAAACCCACGCAGGGGTTAACTAAAAGACATGCCCACGCATGGGTAGAATATTAAAAGACAAGCCCACGCAGGAGCTGAGTACAGAAACAAAAAGTCCACGCAGGGACTTGATTACAACTAAATCAAATAAACAACAAGGTCTTCAATGACCCCTTCTTTTGGACTTCCCTTTGAGCAAGTCTGACAGACCCTTGAAGTAGCCTCGGTTGTTTTCGCGCACTGTTCGGATTTCCTCTTCACAGTGGTCCAATCTATCGAGGACCTCTTGTTGACGCTCTGGCGGAATCAGTTGTGGCTGCGGCGGCTGATACAGAGGTTGAGGAGGTGGCGGACGCTGGTACCCATAAGTTGGGTAACCAGTGGTCCAAAGACCACCATAGGGTCCCTCTGGGTGACGAGCATTGTAGTCATATGCTTCCTGGTATGGGTCCACGTTGGCATAGTCATACTGAGTATGAGCCGGCTGCTCAAAAGGGTTATTCGCCGCTGAACCGATGTAGGCAGGGATTGGGTTATCAAAACCCACTGGTGGCACCATAGGCGCAGAGTTGATCTCTGGGATGGGGTTTGATGGACCCCCCATCTGTGGTTCTTCTTCTTCTTGGAGTGGCGGATAGTGACTGCCACTCGATGGCTGAGGAGTGCTGATACGGACTCCTCCTCGCACGGACATCCATGCGTTTGACCTCCTCCACCTCGGTGGCTCCGGAGGCGGTTGCTGTTCCACTGGTGGTGGTGGTGGCGGAGTGACTGCCACAAACCGGGGATCCTCGGAAGGATCCTGCTGTTGTTGTTGTTGTTGCTGCTGCTGCTAGTATGGGGACGAGTGGTGAGAGGGGGTAAAATACCAGTCAATCTGCCTGAACCTCTCCTCGTAGCTGTCTGGACCGCGATAAGGCGATCCGTGAAATGAAGACCCATCTGAGATCTCGATGGGGTGGTTCAGGGTCCCGATCGCAGGCTCCACGGGATCCGTGTCTTCATCCATATCATTTTCACCCGAGAAGTGATCCTCGGGTCCTAGTGGGTTGAAACCCACGGGTTCTTGAAGGTAGTTAGCCGGGTTGAACCGGCTTTTGAATGTGGGGGTAGGGTCACCAAAAGAGTGGTGTGAGTTGGACCTCTGCAAGGGTATGAAAGAGGCTTGAGGGTTAGTGGGCTCATTTTCAGATTGAGGCCCGAAAGAATGCAAGTATGAAGGTGAAGAGCTGAGGGAGACAGATCGCCTCCCAGGTTCAACGTATGTCCTCCACGGTTCTTGAGGACTTGTACTCATGGTAATCGAATGGGTACGCCGGTGCGAAGGCCCAACTTCATGGTCGTGGCTCGTGAAAGGTGCCTTTCCCCGTCCGCGTCTCGTTCGTGGTGGCATGGTTAGACCTGTCAATCAATAAGATACAACAACATATATATAAAATAAAATAACGACAAAAATGAAATAAAACAAAACAGAGTTTGTCCTATGTTCTTTGTCTAGACTCAGAACTCGAGGAATGTGCATTTATTTATCTGAGATTAAACACAAAAGGCTAGTGTTTAATTCACTCAGCGTTGGCTCTGATACCAACCTGTCACACCCCTATTTTCCACGTGTCACCGGTGGGGGGTTCCGTGACGTAGTTGATATCGTCATAGTCAAACAATACAAAAATATAAATGCACAGCGGAAGCAAAAGAAAGATTTATTCCAACCAAATAAAATTGTAATATTCAGTATCACAACAGTTGAAATAGATCACGGGCGGATCAAGACAAAAAGGAAACTTTTATTCAACAGACTTCATGCATTCTAAGCTTGCGAGACTTATACTGATGCTAAGGAGTGGCCAGAATTCACTCAGCGTTGGCTCTGATACCAACCTGTCACACCCATATTTTCCACGTGTCACCGGTGGGGGGTTCCGTGACGTAGTTGATATCGTCATAGTCAAACAATACAAAAATATAAATGCACAGCGGAAGCAAAAGAAAGATTTATTCCAACCAAATAAAATTGTAATATTCAGTATCACAACAGTTGAAATAGATCACTGGCGGATCAAGACAAAAAGGAAACTTTTATTCAACAAACTTCATGCATTCTAAGCTTGCGAGACTTATACTGATGCTAAGGAGTGGCCAGCCTGCACTTAGCCCTTTTTGGAAAATACGTCAGTTTACACTGATAAATACAATTTAACTGACTCATTTTGAAAAGGTTTAAAAATTGATTTGAATGCCCGCGGCACAAAACTTTTTATAACTTGGGATCATTATTTGCTTATAATCTTGTAAAAGAATTACATGTTTGTTATGCGTTCAGTTTTCCGGGTCGTACCGGTTTAAAGATTAATAGACACACCACATAGTATAGTTCCGTCGCGAGATTTCTTCTCGTACCGACTGCTATACTTTATTGAATTTGATGCACTACGGGTGTACGCCTACACCCGTGTGCTAAGGTCGTGGCCATTCTTTGAATGATGCCAAGGATATCCGGGACATGGTCATTAAACCCCCAAAGGCGTTAAACAAACAAAACAACATTTTCAAACGGGTTACTTTGACAACATGATGTGTGTAAAATGCAACATATAAATCACATCAATTAAGGCATAAAACTAACCCTTTTTGAGTACTAATGTTGGAAAAAGAGTGTTTTTGTCTTCCTTTTGTATTTTCAGGATGAAATGAGCTCAAAATCACAAAAGAAGCAAAAAGACCACTAATTCTACCATAAATACAAGAAAAGGAACAAAAGTAGACTGCCCGGACCCTCATCGGCACCTCCCAAGGCAAAGGAGAAGAAACAGAGTCTGAACACGCCCCGTGTCCAGCGAACACGGGGGCGTGCCCAGGAAGCAGCAGAAAAGACAAACCAGTAGAAGCTTCCATTGCCCACCACGGGGCCGTGTCCAGCGGGCACGGGGGCGTGGTGAAAGTACAGCAGGCGCATTAATTGTAATTCGCAATTACAATTAATGAAGAGAGAGAATGTCAGACGGGCACGGGGCCGTGTCCAGCCTTCTGTTCAGCCTATAAATAGAGGAGCTTGGCTTCATTCTCTCTCATCCCTTGGCACACCACCTCTCTCACACCTCATCCACCACCCACCACCACCATAACACCATCATCCACCACCATCATCCATCATCCATTGTCCATCGTAGAGTGTGTGAGTCGTCTCGGGATCCAAGATTGACCGTAAGAGTTCTTGACAATCAAGGCCATGTTTGCCTAAGTCTCTTACATCACTTGGTGAAGACAAGTGTTTAGTATAATACTTTTTATTTTTAATCTTTTGCACTTTTTATTTGGTTTTGTATTAATGACTTTAATAACTAGTTACTTATGTTGAAGGTGATCTTTCCTTATCGTTTGTCCGTGGTGTCTTGGCATTATTTTACTGTCTATATAAAATAAAAGATTTTCACCATTCATATCTCCACGGTCTATATGGAGGTATGTTGGCTACCTGGTCGGGGGTTAAGGGAACGGTTTGGTAAGGGTCTTGCCCTTGTTCAGCGTTTAGAGGTCCTGCTTGGGACCTGGGTCAAATTTAGTAGGGTCTCCTTCAATGCCCATAGGTATTGGATGGCGGGGATCCAAACTCTTTGACCCCCTCCTAAGTTAACTACTATTAATACTATAACCCGGCTATTTAGGACTGTATCCCTGCTGACTCAGACTACTTAGCCGAGGGTAACGTCACCGCCAAAAGCGGGGCCTACCACAATTCGCATTAATAACTTAATTCATTATCTTTCAATAATCCGACCCTTTAGGATTGTATCCTTGCTGACTCAAACTACTGGGTTGAGGGTAACGTCGCCTTCAAAAGAGGGGCCTACTACAATAACTAAGATAATCTCTTAAACATGTGCAAAAGTGCGAAAATAATTAAAGGTTATACTAATACACGTGTCGGATCCAAGTGATTCATCTTGTCTATCTGTTTTTATTTTATTTTTATTTTCAGCATTTAGTTAGTTTTTACTTTTCTTAGTTTAAAACATTTTTCTAACCTTTTTGATTTGATTAGACGTTGAGGATAAACCGGTACTAAAAGCTCTTGTGTCCTTGGACGACCTCGGTATCTTACCAACACTATACTACGTCCACGATGGGTGCACTTGCCCATATGTGTGTTTAGTGTTAGTGAATATCGTGTTTTATAAATTTAAAACTTGGCTAAAAGTGTAAAAAGGGCTTAAATATATATCTAAAATATATACACACCGACACACATCAAGTTTTTGGCGCCGCTGCCGGGGACACAAGGATTTTAAGAAAGTTAGGAATCAACGGCCTAATCATATTTTTATTTTTCTTTAATTTTCTAGGATTTTTTTTTTCTTAGATTTTCAGCTTCTGCAGAGCTCAGCACGGGGCCGTGCCTGGTCGGACACGGGCCGTGCTCAGCATTGTTACTGGCAGTTTTTTGTTTTTCAAGTTACAGAAGGCTGACCACGGGGCCGTGCCGGTGCAACACGGGGCCGTGTCCAACTTCCAGTAACTGGGATCTGAAAAACAATCACTGTAATTCCGACCACGGGGCCGTGTTCGCTCAACACGGGGCCGTGGTGAACCTTCTGACCATCATTCTTTTATGTTTTTATTGCAGGACTTGGAACCCGACGCCGACCTCTCGTAGTGTATGAGCTCCAGTTCCAATAAAGACATAAAAGAACCATTAGAAGAACCCGAACGCTTTCTCAGAAAAAGGTTAAAAGCCAAAAACCAAGAGAAGGTTTCGGGTGATCCACCTCCAATGGCGGACCAACGTACCCTTATGGATTATCTACGGCCCACCGTAGGTAATCTAGGCGTCGCTATCAATGCTCCGAATGTCGAAGCCAATAACTTCGAGCTTCGACCGCATTTGATACAAATGCTCCAAAACTTCGCAACCTTCCACGGGCTTGCGGACGAGGATCCCCATCTACATATAACTAATTTCTTAGAAATATGTGATACCTTTCGGATCAATGGGGCATCAAACGACGCCATCCGCCTCCGTATGTTTCCATTCTCGCTAAAAGACCGAGCGAAAGCTTGGCTCAACGCCCTCCCAGCTGGTTCGGTAAACACCTGGGATGAACTAGCCCAAAAATTTCTATATAAGTATTTCCCTCCTGCTAAAACTGCTAAATTAATGGCTGAAATTAATACATACTCACAAGAGGACGGGGAATCCTTATATGAAACTTGGGAAAGGTTTAAGGAGCTATTACGCAAGTGTCCCCATCACGGCCTCGCAATATGGCAACAAGTATCCACTTTCTACAATGGATTGTTGCCACACACTAGGCAGACACTTGATTCTAGCTCCGGGGGACTTCTAGGTAACCGACGCCCACATGAAATATATAATCAGATTGAGGAAATTGCTCAAACCAATTTTCAATGGCACACCCCCCGGGGAAATAAGTCTATCGCCCCGGGCGCCCATAAGGTCGACGAAAGCACTTCTTTACAAGCCCAAATCAAGGCCCTTTCTTCAAAAATAAAAAAATTAGAAATGACAAAAACAGTCTCGGTTATGGCTTGTGAAGGGTGTGGTGGGTCACATGAAAATTGGAGTTGCATGAAAGAAACGGACGATCAACAAGAAATGGTAAACTACATTGATAATAGACCTAGGCCGTCGGGTCCTCCAACGGGAACTTACAACCAAGGATGGCGAAACCACCCAAACCTTGGTTAGAGGGAACCCGGCAATAGTAGTAACCAACAAGCCCAACGAACAAACTTTCAGCAATCAAGAAATGAGTCACAAAATTTCACTCAACAACAAGGTGGACGAGAAAGGCTCGAAGATACTATATCTCGCCTTGTCTCTGACACTGATAAGAAAAACTCGGAAAGATTTCTACAATTAGAGTCTAATTTTAGGAATCAACAAGCTAGCATTCAAAACATAAGAAAAACAAATAAATCAAATAGCTCAAAACTTTTCCGAGAGACCGCAAGGCGCATTACCTAGCAATACCGAAACAAACCCAAAGGCGCAAGTTCACCTCATCACACTACGAAACCGCACCGTAGGGCCTGCAGAAGTACCACCACCTACGGAAGAAACAATGCCAACACCTCTGCAGGAAAAGAACTCTCCTCCATCACCAGAGCCTACCAAGGCTCCTCGAGTTCCGTACCCCGGTAGGTTAATTCGTCAAAAGACCAATGAGCAATTCGCAAAATTCGAAAGTCTGCATGTCAATATTCCTTTTATCGAAGTCCTAACCCAAATGCCCAAATACTCTAAATTTATGAGGGACTTCCTTACACATAAAAAGAAAATTGAAAATTTGCAATTAGTTAATTTAGGCGAAGAATGCTCTGCCCTCGTACTTAATAAACTACCCCAAAAGAAAATCGATCCCGGAAGTTTCACGATTCCATGCTCAATAGGGGAATCGCCCGTTCGCAATGCCTTGGCCGACCTAGGGGCTAGCATTAACCTCATGCCCTTATCAATGTTCAAGAGGCTTGGCTTGGGAACCACGAGCCCTACAAAGATAAGCATACAACTCGCTGATCGATCCGTCAAGTTCCCACAAGGTGTCATCGAGAATGTCTTGGTAAGGGTAAGCAGATTCGTTTATCCAGTTGACTTTGTCATACTCGATATGGAGGAAGACACCGAGGTCCCCCTTATACTAGGGAGACCCTTCCTTGCCACAGCACAAGCAGTGGTAGACATGAATGACGGGACACTCACTTTGAGGTATGGGGATGATGAAGTGAAGTTCGGAGTTGGGAAAAGAATAGAGGACGACGACCCAGTAAACTACATGAAGGTTATTGATTCAAGCTTAGATGCTGCTCTCCGACGGTGTAACATGGGAAGCAAGGCATCCCACTCAGAAGATATATAGCCTCAAATCGGGTCTAGCCAAGGACCCTTATAAACGTGGCGCACCACGGAGGCATTCCGCGGAACTATCCTTAGTTTAGTTTAATCTTTTAAGTTTTTGCAGAATAAAACACACTCATGGTGGTAATGGATGAAAAAGGGAACGAGAAAAATGGAACCATGCACGAAGAACAGGGCAACCCGACAGAAATCTCCATCACAGAAGGCTCAACACGGGTCGTGCCCAACCAACACGGCCCCGTGCTAAGCCCCCTGCAGAAAATCACCCAGTTCAGGTAACTGGACACGGGCCGTGTTCAGCGGACACGCCCCCATGTCCAGGCTTCTGTTTCAATTCTATAATTTTTGTTACTGGCACTTGACCACGGGGCCGTGTCCGGTCAACACGGGGCCGTGTCCAGGATGCCAGTAACATAAAACTTTGCTTTTAAACCCACTTTTACACATTCTAATCAACCAAAAAACTTTATTTTTGGACACATTGAGGACAATGTGTAATTTAAGTGTGGGGGGGATGCTAAAACCTTGAAATTTTGCAAAATCCTAAACACAAGCCTTACACAAAACTCTATTGGAACCGCTAAACACCCCAAATTTTTTCAAAAACTTTTTCATTTTTTATTTACTTGTCCTAGTTTAAGTTGGGAATAACAAGTTCTAAAAAGGTTATATTTTTACAAGTTTACAACCGATAGCGTCGTGATAAAAAGAACCAACACAAGAAAATTATGAAACGGCATGACAAGCTTAGTTAAAAATTCGATTATATATACTTGATCACATAAAAACCCATTCCCACAAAAGTGAGTTTTGAGCCTTTATTGAGCATAAAAATATACATATTTAGATTAAATGCTCATTTTTTCGTTTCTTGTGTGAATAGCCGCTCGGTTCTTACAAATCTAGAACTTGCCACGACGATACATTCCCGGTCCTTACCAACTTAAACCCAAGTAAGTAAATGATGGAGGCATTAGGACTAACCATTTTTCTTTCAAAACCATTGTTTTTCATTTTTTTTATCACCTACCCAAAATCCCTCTAGATAGCCCCTTTGAGCCTAAACCTTTCATTTCATTACCCCAAAACCTTTTTTTTACCCACCAAAAACCTTTTTATTTTTCACCCTTTATTTTAGTAACAAGCTCGCTTTTTCGTAAACTCACCTTTTTATGTGACGAAAAAAAAATTTATAATGAAGTCAAAAACAAACAAAAGCTATATAAAAGCTTGTTTGGAGAAATACTTCAAAAATAAAAAGTCACTAAAAACAAGGTATTTCACGAAAACCGACGCTTGTTACGATTTTCGCCCTTTTTACTAACCACTAACCAACCACCCACCTTTAACCCAAGCCTAACCCTTCACCCCAAAAGTCCTCTTGATATTTACAAAGGTAAAAAGTTAAAAAGGAGGAGGATTGATTGCTTGGCAAGCCTATGGAAGGCGTAAGTTCCATGCCGCTCTCGAGTGATTCACTAAAAATATACACCTTCGGCCGAGTGTTGAGTGATCTCCCGTGAGGTATGTGAACTTGTATATAAATGGAATTTTAATAAGGCATGCTATGCCCAAATAAGTAATTTGTCTTATGAAACGTTCAAAATAAATCATAACGAATAGGATTGTAAATAAATAAAAATAAAACCTATAAAAACCTTGGATCCCCGACACTCTAGGACAAGCTAAAAACTTCTCTTCTACCTATTCCATTTGGGAGTGTAAGCCACATTTAAAGAGTTTTGCTTGAGGACAAGCAAAAGTTCAAGTGTGGGGGTATTTGATGTGTGTAAAATGCAACATATAAATCACATCAATTAAGGCATAAAACTAACCCTTTTTGAGTACTAATGTTGGAAAAAGAGTGTTTTTGTCTTCCTTTTGTATTTTCAGGATGAAATGAGCTCAAAATCACAAAAGAAGCAAAAAGACAACTAATTCTACCATAAATACAAGAAAAGGAACAAAAGTAGACTGCCCGGACCCTCAACGGCACCTCCCAAGGCAAAGGAGAAGAAACAGAGTCTGAACACGCCCCGTGTCCAGCGAACACGGGGGCGTGCCCAGGAAGCAGCAGAAAAGACAAACCAGTAGAAGCTTCCATTGCCCACCACGGGGCCGTGTCCAGCGGGCACGGGGGCGTGGTGAAAGTACAGCAGGCGCATTAATTGTAATTCGCAATTACAATTAATGAAGAGAGAGAATGTCAGACGGGCACGGGGCCGTGTCCAGCCTTCTGTTCAGCCTATAAATAGAGGAGCTTGGCTTCATTCTCTCTCATCCCTTGGCACACCACCTCTCTCACACCTCATCCACCACCCACCACCACCATAACACCATCATCCACCACCATCATCCATTGTCCATCGTAGAGTGTGTGAGTCGTCTCGGGATCCAAGATTGACCGTAAGAGTTCTTGACAATCAAGGCCATGTTTGCCTAAGTCTCTTACATCACTTGGTGAAGACAAGTGTTTAGTATAATACTTTTTATTTTTAATCTTTTGCACTTTTTATTTGGTTTTGTATTAATGACTTTAATAACTAGTTACTTATGTTGAAGGTGATCTTTCCTTATCGTTTGTCCGTGGTGTCTTGGCATTATTTTACTGTCTATATAAAATAAAAGATTTTCACCATTCATATCTCCACGGTCTATATGGAGGTATGTTGGCTACCTGGTCGGGGGTTAAGGGAACGGTTTGGTAAGGGTCTTGCCCTTGTTCAGCGTTTAGAGGTCCTGCTTGGGACCTGGGTCAAATTTAGTAGGGTCTCCTTCAATGCCCATAGGTATTGGATGGCGGGGATCCAAACTCTTTGACCCCCTCCTAAGTTAACTACTATTAATACTATAACCCGGCTATTTAGGACTGTATCCCTGCTGACTCAGACTACTTAGCCGAGGGTAACGTCACCGCCAAAAGCGGGGCCTACCACAATTCGCATTAATAACTTAATTCATTATCTTTCAATAATCCGACCCTTTAGGATTGTATCCTTGCTGACTCAAACTACTGGGTTGAGGGTAACGTCGCCTTCAAAAGAGGGGCCTACTACAATAACTAAGATAATCTCTTAAACAAGTGCAAAAGTGCGAAAATAATCAAAGGTTATACTAATACACGTGTCGGATCCAAGTGATTCATCTTGTCTATCTGTTTTTATTTTATTTTTATTTTCAGCATTTAGTTAGTTTTTACTTTTCTTAGTTTAAAACATTTTTCTAACCTTTTTGATTTGATTAGACGTTGAGGATAAACCGGTACTAAAAGCTCTTGTGTCCTTGGACGACCTCGGTATCTTACCAACACTATACTACGTCCATGATGGGTGCACTTGCCCATATGTGTGTTTAGTGTTAGTGAATATCGTGTTTTATAAATTTAAAACTTGGCTAAAAGTGTAAAAAGGGCTTAAATATATATCTAAAATATATACACACCGACACACATCACAACACTTAACCACCGACCGGCTAAGGTCAATTACCCGACCAAGCGGTATTTTATATACAGTACCCCAAGCCCGTATAGGGAAAATAAGTTAAAAGTATTTACCTGAGCTAAATATAAACTTAATCCCAGCCGTATCAAATCAGCAAGTACAGATAGCTTTTACTGGGCTCCTATATCTGGAATTAAGGTTTTAAATAACCTATTAGAATCCTAACGGGTCTTTTAACTTAGCCTAAGCTTAGACCGGTTAGTTTTAAATGAAGATTACGGTTTAAACATACGATACGGCGAAGACCACTCTAGAATGTGGTTTTGACCCGACAAGCTTGCATACTTGTTTAATATGGGTACCTTAATCACATTCTGGATTTTGAGGCAGAAATGATATGGTTTGACCCGTTTCGGCTAAAATGGGTAAACTAGTTACATAAGCCGATCCGAACGCGTAAAGTGCGTAACGAGTAACCATAAGAGTCATATACAAGTTTCCTAAGCTAATATGCCTTAAACATGTTGTGATATCAGAATAATACCTTCCATTATGCCCCAAATGGTTTTAAACCAAAACTATGCCTCATAAGGGCATTTTGGTCATCTTAAAGGGTGTAAAAGAGTTTAAATAATAACCTGAGTTACAGGTCTGATTAAATCAGTAAATATACTTAGTTTACTAAGTTATAACAGTAAGGTATCATGTATATATGTGAAATTTATTACTTATAACCATACTATGTTCTGAAAGGGCATTTTGGTAATTTCACATATGCCTAAAAGGTCAAAACTGGAAATTCTGTGTTTAAAAGATTCACCTACTGTTAAAATATAAAATTTTACTGAATACAATCAGTAGGTATTATCCCCATATGTTTATAAAGGTTTTATTACATACTATGCGTTAAAAACGCTTAAAAAGGCGATTTGGAGCCATTTCCGGGTTTGGTACAGAAAGCTGATATTTTTAAAATTCCAGAAGGCTCAAAATACTTTATTTAACATATTAGTTTAGTAGAAAAAGGTTTGGGGTCAATAGAATTTATAAAACTCATTTTATAGCCCAAAAGGGCAAAACCGGCATTAGCCGAATTTAGCTTAGAACACTAAGTTATGCTCAGCCTAAAATTAAATAAAAATCTTTAAAAATCCCAAAATAATATTTTATAACAGTAGGTACAAAGTTTTGTATAAAAATTTGGGTTTAGATAGGCTATATGCGATTTATGCCATTAAATTACTAAAGAAGCTTCTAATTACGCTAATGAGCATAACTCTTAATCTACACCTCAAACTGATCTCAAATTTTAGGTGCAAGTTTATAAATCAGTAGCTAAGGTGTTTACCCTTTTACATTTTGAAAAATCATATTTTAAGGTCATTTGGGCAATAATGGTCAACATATAAGCAATTAACGGAAACATGCATGTGAATAGGATTTCTAATGAACCAAGTTGCATAATCTCAGAGAGTTATACTAACATGTAAATAGGTCCAACAGAAGCTCTAAGGCAATCCTAAACTTGGTTTAAACGGGTCAGAACTGAAAGTCAAAGCAGAAGTCAAACTTTGCGACTTTCGGTTCCAAACCGAGCCTATACTGAAAATTGTCGAGTTGAACATGTTGGGACATGTTCTTACATTCATTACCAAGTTATATTAATGTTCAAACAGGTTGCATGTATCCTACATTGCTAATTATGCAATAATTTGCAAATAAACATTCTGTTGACTTTTTAAAGTAAGCTTTGACTCGACAATTAACATAGATAGAGTGGGAATCTGAAAATACCTGTTTAAGGGTTTATTACCCACATAATTACCTACTTATAGGTATTTTTAATTCGAGATTTGACTGAGTAAATATTGACTAATCTCGAAGTCAAACCTTAATTACGACGGTTTGACTTTTAGCTAATTAATTAAGCTAAAACGAATTAAGAAGGGTTAAGGGTACTTACAAGAGTCCTAAACACGACTAGGGATCACTAAGAAGCTTGATGCTGATCAGGGGAGCTCCAGAAATGAAGTTGTGAATGCTTCAAATGCAAGTGCCCAAATGTTGCAACTTAGATTTTCTTATATAGGGGTTTTGATCACACAAGATGATGCCAAAGAGGTCTATGCTTGTTTCCAGATCATGACAAGTGCCCCTAATGCATGTAAACTGGTTGGTGCAGCCCCTGGTATGTAAAAACAAGGTTTTGAGTCGGTTTAACAGCTTTAACAGGCAGCTGCCATTTTTTTTCGAATCAGAGGACCCCTCGCGTCACGCGTAGGTCACCTAAGGGTCCTACGCGTAGCGCGACGCCCTTGTGAACGAATTTCAACTTTCCAAATTTGCTGTTTTGGTCCCTGGCCCTTCATAACGTGGTTTTAAGTCCTATTTTTGCTATTTCAGCCCTCTAACCTTATTTTTAAGGGCTTTAGGACCTTTACCAACTTAGTTAAGTCCCTTGTTAACTTTGTGAACACCCGAAAGGCCTAGAATTTCATCGTTGACGCTTTTAACCCCTCGTACATGAATTTGATCATAACTTTCTCACACGATAATGAAACTTTATGAAACTTTTACCACATATTCTAGTGAGCATAATTTACCGTTACAAAGCTTCGGGTCTGCTAAAAGGTCACTCAGAGGTATACTTTGCACATGTTGACACATTTAGCCCCTGTAGTTTGTAATTCCTCACTTTCTTTC